>NC_053430.1:69712288-69790082 GCF_007990345.1 Gossypium hirsutum
GCCATAGGGGTAGACCAATTCAACATGGCCGTGCTATTAGCCCATGTGGCTTACACGACCAAAGCAATATAGGGACACGCCAGTGTCCTCTACTTTTGTGGAATTAATTCTAAATTCGTACCTACAGGGGTTTTCACACGGCCTGGCACACGCCGTGTCCTTCACACGGCCATGACACGTCCGTGTGCTAGCCTATGTGCAAAAACCTGGACATTCTGTTTCTGATGTCAACAATCCTTAAGGGTCACATGGCCAAGGCACACGCCCGTGTGCTAGGCCGTGCCCTTCACACGGCTAAGATACACAACCGTGTCTCTGCTCGTGTGTTTACTATCATGCATACTAACTAACAAAATTTATGTGCAGGGGACACACAGCCGGACAACACGCCCATGGGGTGCCCGTGTGCCTACCCGAGTGGACAAAATAAGACTATTTACCAAGCCTTTTTGCCGCCTTTACTTACATAACCTGCACAAAATCACTCTATACCAAGACATGGGCACATTACATAACCAAAATAGTCAAAATGGACAACATTTCATTTGTGCAATTTACTCATCCATGAAAATATCATCATCTATTTAAAAAATCAAAGTGAGTATTGACCATTATCCATGGCCTTATACAAAATAAAGGGATTTATCCCAAGCCAACACATTTAGCTAATTTCTCAATGACACAAAATATTAAAGTCTAAGCCCTATACATGCCATACTCAAAACAATAGTCTAACCATACCGAGTGCTTCGACTGATAGTGTGATCGTTGGGTCCGACGTCCATTGGTCCTCAAGCTATTTAGATGGCACTATAAGAAAATAGAAAGGAAATAGGGAAATCATAAAGCTTAGTAAGTTGCATGAGAATAAACATCAACTAATTATCATAGGACAATATGCTCATAACCTTTCCTAGTTTGTTTATGAATACCATAAATGGATATAAGCACAACTTAGTCATCACCATCCAATACAATTCATATGCAATATATTGAACCCACTTCTCATACATTTCAAATACGTACCTGTATCACTCACCACATAGTCATAACTTTTCTCATTTCGATAAAAATCATAAATCGTTTGATGGACCATTTGGAATACTACTGGATACTCAATAGCCCCGAACATGGGATTAAATACCGACGTCATTTCCCAGACATGGTCTTACACTAGCTAGCACATTAAAGTCGATGCCATATCCCAGATAGGTCTTATACTGACTTTTATATATCGAGGCCGATGCCATGTCCCAGATAGGTCTTGCACTGGCTCTCATTTATCGATGTTGATGCCATGTCCCAGAAAGGTCTTACACTGACACCTAACAAGCTGACGCCATGTCCTAGACAGGTCTTACACTAGCTTGTATATCCCGAGGCCGATGCATGTCCCAGACATGTCTTACACTAGCTCTTGTCTCAATACAGATGCATGTCCCAGACATGTCTTACACTGGCACTCATGTTGTGGCCGATGCATGTCCCAAACATGTCTTACATTGGCTCACATACCACCCAATGTCATGGTATGCATATCCAAGTCTATTCCAAATGTTCAACCGGAATTCCTTACTATATTAATTTCTCAACATGTATTCTCATAATTCACAATTTTAACAATTCATGCAATACTAATTCAATCATACATTATAACAATATAGTTGCATTATTGACATACAACTTACCTCGGTATACAAAAGTAGGCGGCTAGTTGAATTACTATACTAGTTTGGTTTTCCCCTGGTCTAGGTCTGGATTTTGTCTTTCTTGGTCTAAAATGATACAATTTCGCTCATTTAGCCACCATATTAATAAAACATCAACAATACATAATTTGGAAAAATTGACCATTTTGCCGTTAAACTTTCATAAAATTTTGATTTTTTCCCTTGGGCTCGTAAATCAATTTTTATCAAATTTTTACTTTAACTGAGCCTAGCCGAACCTATTTCATACTTATGGCAACTCACAAATTCAAACATTTCACCCATTTATCCTCTATTTTTCTACTTTACAAAATAGTCCATTTTAGATGTTTTTCATGAACACCAATTCACAAAAGTTGTTTATCTAACAATTAGGATTCATTTTCTTCCATAAAAACTCAGAAAATATTAAAACTCCTTTCGCGGTAAATCCCTAAACTATCAACCATTTTGCGTAATAGTTCCCTCAATAGCTAGATTAAGCTTTAGGGTTTTCAAAAACACAAAAATTATCAAGTAAGGCTATCTAAATCACTTACTTTCAAAGATGGAGAGTGGCTGAGAATTTTAAGCTTCCAAAACCCTCAATTTTTTGGTATTTTTGATGGAAAAGGAAATGAGAAGAAGATGATATCTTTTTCTCTTTCCTTTATTTTTTATTTTTATTCCTTTAAGTCACCGAGCACACCTAATATTTGACTTTTGACCTCTTTTGTCCCCCTATGGCCGGCCACTCTCCTAAAAAGGGTCTATTTGCCTTTTAAATACTCCCAATTAAGGTCCCTTGACAATTTAACACCTTTAGCTATCAAAATAGGACTTTTGCACTTTATGCAATTTAGTTCTTTTTCACAATTAAGCATGAAATCGATAAAATTAATTCACCAAAATTTTCATACTCTCATATAATTATGCCACAACACATTAAATAATATCAAAAATAATTTCTCCAGCCTTGGGCTAGTGGTCCCGGAACCACTGTTCTGACTAAGCCTAAAATTGGGCTATTACAATTCTCCCCATTAGGGATTTTCGTCCCTGAAAATCTTACGGTGAATAGATTCGAGTATTGGTCTCTAATGGTTTCCTCAGGTTCCATGTAGCATCCTCGACACCATGTCTATGCCATAAGTCATGTCCGGATGAATCTCAACCTTTGTTGGCGCAATCACATGCGAAGGGTCTAATCTATATCGGCGTAGCATGGACACATGAAACACGTCATGAATCTTTTCCAATTCTGGTGACAAAGCCAATCGATAGACAACCGGCCCTACTCTTTCGGCAATCTCATAAGGTCCTATGAAATGAGGACTCAACTTGCCTCTTTTACCAAATCTGAGAACTTTCCTCCACGGGGGTACTTTCAAAAACACTCGATCACCTACTTGAAATTTGATCTCTTTACGTTTTAAATTCGCATAGGATTTTTGTCTATCTGAGGCGGCCTTCAAACAATCGCAAATTATTTTAACGTTCTATTCAGCATCCTTGACTAAATCGACCCCATGAATCTGACTCTCTCTGAGTTCGGTCCACTATAAGGGTGTTCGACACTTTCGCCCATATAAAGCCTCATAAGGCGCCATCTTCAAACTTGACTGATAACTATTGTTGTAGGCGAATTCAACCAATGATAAGTACCTTTCCCAACTACCTTGAAACTCGAGAACACAACACCGTAACATGTCCTCTAATATCTAAATTACTCTTTTTGATTGACTGGTTTGCGGGTGGAAAGCTGTGCTAAAATTCAAATTTGTCCCTAAAACTTCTTGCAACATCTTCCAAAACCTTGAGGTAAACCTCGGATCCCTATCTAAGATAATCGACAAGGGCACTCTGTGAAGTCTCACTATCTCAGAAATTTATAGATCGGTCAATTTCTCAAGAGAATAATCAGTATGCACTGGTATAAAATGTGCCAACTTAGTAATTCTATCAACAACTACCCAATAGAATCCTTTTTCTTTGGCATCAAAGGCAACCCTGACACAAAATCCTTGGTTACCCGGTCCTATTTCCACTCGGGAACCATCACAGGTTGAAGTAATCCCGAAGGTACTTGGTGTTCAGCCTTCACTGGTTGACAAACTAGACATGTAACACCCCCTTACCCAAGACCATCACCGGAGTCGAGCTTGAGGCGTTAACAGACTTAATTTATCACTTAAACAATTTTAAACAATTTATTTCACCTTTTGTAATAAAATGCTCATCTGCGTCATAGTTGCTACAAAAATCATATCTCGAGTTATGAAACTCAAAATTTAAATATGTGAATTTTCCCTGAAACTAAACTCATATATCTATTTACTAGTTTTTGTATAGAATTTTTTGTTAGGGCAATTAGTATAGTTTATTAGTTAAAGTTTCCCCTATTTCAGTGTTCAACTGCTCTGCCTCTGTTCACTAAGAATCACTTTTCTCTCTGTAAAGAATTTAGATGACTATTTTTTTTGTTTCTATTAAAAGTAGACTCAATAAGAAATCTATAAATATAAAGTATGACTCCTAATTATTTTTGTATAATTTTTAGTGAATTTATAAAGTCAGAACAGGGGATTCAGAAATCGCTCTGACCCTATTCCACCAAAACTCAAATTTCTCATAAAATACATCTTATTTGCCTATTTTGCTTCTTCGATATGAAAATAGACTCAATAAGATTCAATTTAATATTTTATTCACCATCTAATTCTGTCTTCTATTTTTTAGTGATTTTTCAAACTCATGTCATTGCTGCTGTATGATATTGTTTTATAGCAAATTTCACCTTTTTATGAATTTCCATGGATTAGATAGCACATTAAGCATACATACCACCAAATATGATCTTGATTAGCCATTGCAATGTCTAATCATTACCAAACATTTCCTTACCACCCAATACCATATCATAAGATCATATACACAAAATGATTATAATGCTATACATGCCATACTCAAAATATACAAACCACTATACCAAAATGGTCCACGGATAGTGTGAGCGAGCCTCCGACCGTTCCCAATTTCCGAGCTGGCTAGTCAAAACTACAAAGAATGGAAAGGAGGGAGTAAGCATAAATGCTTAGTAAGTTCAGATGTAAATAGCAAGTAACATAATCATGTAATCCAACATAAAACATCATTTGCATAAATATCACCAAGACATTCATGTTACATTTGCACTTACTATCTTACCACGATTTCATCATACCAAGTTCTTAACCCGAGGGTTTAAGCACATACATATCTAATTTTCTCATTCACCACACTTACCAACATGTCATATTCGTCTTAAGTATTCTCCTTATTCACTTAAGACTCACCCGTTGAACACATTGGAATATGATTTCGATACACGGATTGCATGCACATAAGTGCCATACCCGCAGCTAGACAAACTCAATAGCCTGCAGAAATTATGTAGCTAAGCTACCATGTAACCCGCCCATAAGCGAACTCGGACTCAACTCAACAAGTTCGGGTGTTCGCTTCCATAAGTGAACTCGGACTCAACTCAACGAGTTCGAATGCCTAGTTACATCTCATGAACTCGGGCTCAACTCAACGAGCTCAGAACTCAAATATCCTAGTGACGTGTCACTTGTATCCTAATCTATTCCCAAGGTTCAAACTGGATTTTCCTCAATCACACATCTTTTCTGTCTTCCATGGAATGTCGGAACCGATACTTGGTAGCATTTCATATTTATCAAATAGCTCACATAATTTGCATATTACTAAATAATAATCCACAAAGCATGATATTTCATGATAATAATCATCATATCATATAAATAACATTAAATTACTTAAAATGACAATTATGTTACTACATTTACACATGAACTTACCTCGGTACAAAATGTTAGAAATCCAACCTATTCCTCGTAAACTTTATTTTTCCCTCGATCACGACTCGAATCTTGTTTCTCTTGATCTAAAATGTCAAATTAATTTATCCAATATACACATTCATCAAAACAGCCCCTAATACGGGCTCAGATAAAAATTACCATTTTACCCTTAACTTTTTAATTATTTACAATTGAGTCCTTAAGTTCGTACAATGAGTTACATGCATTTCCCATGACATCTAGGCATAGCCAGATTTCCTAGTGTCCATAACAACACATATTTCACACTAAAAATCAGATTTTTACCATCAATTTTACCCTTTTTACGATTAAGTCCCTTTTTAGGTGTTTTCACATAAAACTACTAGGTAAAAGTTGTTAAACACACATCAAACCATTATATTCCTTCATTATTCATCAAAATACAATTATGTCACACATGGTTAAATTTTCATACATGCATCCTAGCTCAAAATATTGCTAGAAAATGATAGAACATGCTTTCTAGATTTTAAAATCGAAAAGAGCATTAAAAACGGGCATGGAAATTACTTACAATTAAGGCTTTAAAATATTGAAACCCTAGCTACAGTGACAAGAAAAATTCGGCAGCCCTTATGGAGAAGATGAGTCCATTTTTGTGTTATTTTTCCCTTTTTAATGACTATATTTACCAAATGATAAAAATGCCCTTAATGCCTTTCTTTGTAATTTTTCATGTACAAGCCCATTTTTGTCCAAAATTTTAAAAATTGGTTAAATTGCTATTTAAGACCTCCTAATTAATATTCCAAAGCAGTTTCATACTAAAAGCTTCTAGAATGCAAGTTTTGTAACTTATTCAATTTAGTCCCTAATTTCAAATTAAGCACTTTATGCATAGAATTTCTTCACGAAAATTTCACACAATCATGCAATCATATCATAGACCTCAAAATAATTATAAAATAATTATTTCTATCTCAAATTTGTGGTCCCAAAACCACTATTCCGATTAGGCTCTAATTCGGGATATTACAACTCTCCCCCTTTTAGGGATTTTTGTCCTTGAAAATCTTACCGGTAAACAGGTGTGGGTATTGATTCCTCATAGTTTCCTCGGGCTCCCATGTAGCCTCTTCTACTCCGTGCTTTTGCCATAATACTTTCACGAGAGCGATACTTGTATTTCTTAGTTGCTTGACCTCCTGAGCTAAAATCTTAATCGGTTCTTCATTGTAAGTCATATCTGGTTGTAGCTCAATTTCCATCGGTGAAATTACCTGTGAATGATCCAAACGATACCGACGTAACATAGATACGTGGAAAACATCATGAATCTTCTCTAATTCAGGTGTAATGCTAACCGATATGCTACCGGTCCAACTCTTTCAATTATCTCATGCGGTCCGATAAAACGCGGACTCAACTTGCCTTTCCGACCAAATCTAAGAAATTTCTTCCATGGTGACACTTTTAAAAATACCTTATCACCGACTTGAAACTCGATTTCTTTTCGTTTCAAATCCGCGTAGGATTTCTGTCTATCTGAAGCAGCTTTCAAACAATCTCGAATCATTTTCACTTTTTCTTCGATTTCTTTAATTAGATCAACTTCGTAAATTTAATTTTCTTTGAGTTCAGTCCAATACAATGGCGTCCGACACTTACGATCGTACAATGCTTCATAAGGTGCCGTCTTCAAACTTGTTTGATAACTATTATTGTAGGCAAATTCTACCAACGGGAAGTATCTTTCCCAACTACCTTGGAATTCCAATACACAACATCTGAGCATGTCTTCAAGAATCTGAATTACTCTATCTGATTGTCCATCAGTTTGTGGATGGAAGATAGTACTGAAATTTAACTTTGTACCTAATGCCTCTTGCAACTTTTGCCAAAACCACGATGTAAATCTCAGATCTCTATCCGAAATGATTGACAAAGGTACTCTGTGAAGTCTAACAATCTCACTGATATACAATTTAGTTAACTTATTAAGAGAATAATCAGTACGTACAGGAATAAAATGAGCCGATTTAAGCAATCTGTCAACTATTACCCAGATGGCATTTTTCTTCCTCGGAGTTAATGGCAACCCTGATACAAAATCCATAGTAATTCGATCCCATTTCCATTCGGGAACCATGATAGGTTGAAGTAGTCCCGAAGGCACTTGGTGTTCAGCTTTCACTTGTTGACAAAGTAAGCATTTCGATACAAACTTGGAGATATCTCTTTTCATTCTGTTCCACCAATACATTTTCTTCAAATCATTATACATTTTTGTACTGCCCTGGTGAATTGACAAACATCCACTATGTGCTTCGTGCAAGATCTTTTGAATCAACTCATCATTTTCCGGTACACAAATTTGATCTTTAAACATCAAGCAACCATCAGAACTGATTCTAAAATCTGATCCTGTATTAGCCTCACATTGCTTCCTCTTGGCTAGCAAATCTTTGTCACTTTTCTGAGCTTCACAAATCTCTTGTAAAAACATCGGTCTTGTTCTCAACTCTACTAGAACCGAACCATCGTTAGACACTGTCAACTGAGTATTCATAGCTCTCAAAGCAAACAATGACTTTCTACTCAAGGCATCGGCAACCACATCCGCTTTCCCCAGATGGTAGTCAATCACAAGCTCGTAATCTTTCAATAATTCTAACCATCTTCACTGTCTCAAATTCAAGTCTTTTTGTGACATCAAGTACTTGAGACTTTTGTGGTTGGTATATACTCGGCACTTTTCACCGTACAGATAATGTCGCCAAATCTTCAAAGCAAACACTATAGTAGCCAGTTCCAAATCATGAGTTAGATAATTCCTTTCGTGAGGTTTCAACTGCCTCGAAGCATAAGCCACAACTTTTCCTTCTTGCATAAGTACACATCCCAAGCCATTTAGAGAAACATCACTATATACCACAAATTCTTTACCTGACTCGGGTTGTACCAACACTGGTGCTTCAGTCAATAACTTTTTCAATTTCTCAAAGCTCTGTTGACATTTTTCCATCTACTCAAATTTAACATCCTTTCAGAGTAGTCTAGTCATAGGAGTAGCAATTATAGAAAATCCATTTACAAACTGTCGATAATAACCAGCTAGACCCACTTAACTTCTAACCTTAGTAACATTCTTCGGCGATTTCCAATCAACAATAGCCGAAATTTTACTGGGATCAACTCGTATACCATCACCTAAAACAATATGACCCAAAAATCCAACTTCTCGAAGCCAAAATTCACTCTTACTAAACTTGGCATACAATTGCTTATCTCTCAAAGTTTGCAAAACTATCCTCAAGTGCTCAGTATGCTCTATCTCATCTTTTGAATAAATTAAGATATCATCAATATATACCATAACAAGCTTGTCCAAGTATGGCTGAGATATGCGATTCATTAAATCCATAAACACAGCAAGAGCATTTGTCAAACCGAATGGCATAACTAAAAATTCATAATGGTCGTACCTTGTTCTAAAAGTAGTTTTAGGCACATTTGACTTTTTTACTCGCAGCTGGTAGTATCCAAACCTCAAGTCAATCTTTGAAACCCATGTTGCTCCATTCAGCTGATCAAACAAATCGTCATATAACCATCCTTCTTTTTAACTGTCGATACTTGTTCTTGATTGTTACCTTATTTAACTGCCGATAGTCTACACACAATCTCATAGAACCATCCTTCTTTTTTACAAATAATATGGGAGCACCGCAAGGTGAAAAACTCGGTCTCACAAAGCTTTTGTCAGTCAACTCTTGCAACTGCGACTTTAATTCTTTCAACTCTGTTGGTGCCATTCTATATGGAGCAATCGAGATCGGAGTTATTCCCGGTATCAACTCAATACCAAATTCTACTTCTCTGATAGGACAAAAACTCGACAACTCTTCTGGAAATACATCGGCAAATTCACATATAATCGGCACTGATTTAATTTTCTTCTCAAATTCCTTTGTATTCAACACATACACCAAATAAGCTTCATAACCCTTTCTCAAATATCTTTGAGCCGACATTGAAGAAATCATACTAGGCGATGTCTCTGATTCGTCTGATTCAACCCGCAGAAATTTACCATTTTCACATTTTAATTCAATAATCTTTTGGTTACAATTTACTATAGCATCATGCAATGTCAACCAATCCATACTCAAAATAACATCAAATTCGTCAAACGGCAACAACATCAAGCCGACCGGAAAATAATGACCGCTAATCATCAAAGGACATTTCTTGCATACTTTATCAACTATAACACATTTGCCAACGGGTTTGACACTTTAATCATAAATTCCGTAGGCTCAACAGGTATACTCATATTAGACACCAATTTCATGCACACATATGAATAAGTAGAACCAGGGTCAATCAAAGCAATAATATTAACATCATAAAGAGAAAAAATACCAGTGATCACGTCGAGAGATAAAGCATCTTCATGCACCCTTATGGCATAAGCTCTAGCCGGAGCTCTAGCTTTAGATTTAAATGCTGAATCTTTGACTACATTCTTGCTGCTTGCCTCATTCCCAGCGTTTCTTGAAGATCCTCCTCTTGAACTGCACCACTAGATTTTGCATTCTGAAATTTTTCTTTCTCAATTCTCTCTGGACAGTCTCTAATAAAATAATCTGGAGAACCACATTGGTAACATTCGTTTGTTCTACATGGACCAAGGTGACTTCTATCACATCGTTGGCACTCGGGTCTAACAAATCTCGAATTTCCCACACTAGCCACATAAGTAGTCTGAGATTCAAAACCCACATGTTGCTTCTTACGATTCCCATAAGAATGTCCGGCCAAAACATGAGAATGAGAATACATATCTCTGGATTTTCTAGATTGCGGTGGAAATGCACTGCTCATCGATCTTTTCTTCAAATTTCTAGTCTCAGCCTCTGCCTTTCTCTTCTCTTTAATTAGTTCTTCAGCCTTGTAAGCCCGATCAACAAGTACTACGAACTCTTTCAACTCAAGAATTCCCACAAATACTTTGATGTCTTCATTGAGTTCGTCTTCAAATCGTCTGCACATTTTAGCCTCTAAAGGAATACATTCTCTAGCATACTTACTCAACTGAATGAACTCCCTTTCATACTCAGTAACTATCATATTGCCTTGCTTCAACTCGAGAAACTCTTTACGCTTCTGTTCAACAAATCTTTCACTGATGTATTTCTTCCGAAATTCTTCTTGAAAGAACTCCCAAGTCACTTTCTCTTTCGGTACCACTGAAATCAATGTCTTTCACCAATAATAGGCTGAATCTCTCAACAATGATATAGCACATTTCAAGCACTCTTCAGGTGTACAAGATAATTAATCAAATACCCGAATAGAATTCTCAAGCCAAAATTCTGCTTTCTCAGCATCATCATCAACATTTGCCCTAAATTCTTCAGCCCCCTGCTTGCCAATTCTGTCAACTGCGGTTTTATGAAATTTCATCAGATCCATACCTTGAGGCATCAGGGGTACAGGTTGAGGAATCGAGGGAGGTGGGGGAGTTTGTTGAGCATTCGGGTTCGTACAAACGAACTCGGTGTACCATGTATACATCATCTGGAGAAAGGCTTCCCGAGCCCCTTCTCCTCCTCCTTGACCAACATTAGGAGGTTGGTTTTCAGTCGACACCAGCCCTTCAGTAGGAGCTGGCGCATTGCTCTCTACATCATCGGCCACAGCTGGATCGAGATCTATTTACTATAAAAAAATCATTTAAAAGGTCAGGAGTCGTCACACTATCACAATATATATATGACATGTATAGCAAGACCTGTACATATGCCACGTTAGTCTGAGAACCGACTAAACTATAGCTCTGATACCACCAAATGTAACACCCCCTTACCCGAGACCATCGCCGGAGCCAAGCTTGAGGTGTTAACAGACTTAATTTATCCCTTAAACAATTTCAAACAATTTATTTCACCTTTCGTAATAAACTACTCATCTGCATCACAGTCGCTAAAAAAAATCATATCTCGAGTTACAAAACTCAAAATTTAAATCTGTAAATTTTCCCTGAAACTAGACTCATGTATCTATTTACTAATTTTTTTTCCAAATTTTTTGGTTAGGCCAATTAGTAAAGTTTATTAGTTAAAGTTTCCCCTATTTCAGTGTTTGACTGCTCTGACCTCTATTCATTATGAATCACTTTTCTCTCTGTACAGAATTCAGATGATTGTCGTTTGCTTCTATTAAAAGTAGACTCAATACATATAAATTATGACTTCTAATTATTGTTTTAAAATTTTTAGTGAATTTATAAAGTCAGAACAGGGGATTCAGAAATCACTCTGACCCTATTCCACCAGAACTCAAATTTCTTATAAAATACAACTTATTTACCTGTTTTGTTTCTTCCATATGAAAATAGACTCAATAAGATTCAATTTCATATTTTATTCACCATCTAATTCTATCTCTACTATTTTGTAATGTTTTTTAAAACTCACATCATTGCTGTTGTATGATACTGTTTTATAGCAAATTTCACCTTTTTTATAAATTTCCATGGATGAGATAGCACATTAAGCATACATAACACCAAATATGATCTTGATTAGCCATTCCAATGGCTAATCATTATCAAACATTTCCTTACCACCCAATAGCCATATCATAAGATCATATACACAAAATGATTATAATGCTATACATGCCATACTCAAAATATACAAGCTACTATACCAAAATGGTCCACGAATAGTGTGAGTGAGCTTCTGACTGTTCCCAATTTCCGAGTTGGCTTATCAAAACTACAAAGAATGGAAAGGAGGGAGTAAGCATAAATGCTTAGTAAGTTCACATGCAAATAGCAAGTAACATAATCATGTAATCCAACATAAAACATCATTTGCATAAATATCACCAAGACATTCATGTTACATTTGCACTTACTATCTTACCACGATTTCATCATACCAAGTTCTTAACCCGAGGGTTTAAGCACATACATATCTAATTTTCTCATTCACCACACTTACCAACATGTCATATTCGTCTTAAGTATTCTCCTTATTCACTTAAGATTCACCCGTTGAACACATTGGAATATAATTTGGATACACGGATTGCATGCACATAAGTGCCATACCCGCAGCTAGACAAACTCAATAGCCTACGAAAATTATGTAGCCAAGCTACCATGTAACCCGCCCATAAGTGAACTCAAACTCAACTCAACGAGCTCGGGCGTTCGCATCCATAAGTGAACTCGGACTCAACTCAACGAGTTCGGATGCCTAATTACATCTCATGGACTCGAGCTCAACTCAACAAGCTCGAAACTCAAATATCCTAGTGACATGTCACGTGTATCCTAATCTATTCCCAAGGTTCAAACGGGATTTTCCTCAATCACACATCTTTGCTGTTTTCCACGAAATGTCGGAACCGATATTTGGTAGCATTTCATATTTATCAAGTAGCTCACATAATTTGCATATTACTAAATAATAATCCACAAAGCATAATATTTCATGATAATAATCATCATATCATATAAATAACATTAAATTACTTAAAATGAAAATTATGTTACTACATTTACATATGAACTTACCTCGATACAAAATGTTAGAAATCGAGCCTATTCCTCGTAAACTTTATTTTTCCCTCGATCACGACTCGAATCTCGTTTCTCTTGATCTAAAATGCCAAATTAATTTATTCAATATACACATTCATCAAAACAGCCCCTAATACGGGCTTGGATAAAAATTACCATTTTACCCCTAGCTTTTCAATTATTTACAATTGAGTCCTTAAGTTTGTACAATGAGTTACATGCATTTCCCATGACATCTAGGAATAGCCAAATTTCCTAGTGTCCATAACAGCCCATATTTCACACTAAAAATCAAATTTTTACCATCAATTTTACCCTTTTTACAATTAAGTCCCTTTTTAGGTGTTTTCACATAAAACTACTAGGTAAAAGTTGTTAAACACACATCAGACCATTATATTCCTTCATTATTCATCAAAATACAATTATGTCACGCATGGGTAAATTTTCATACATGCATCCTAGCTCAAAATATTGCCAGAAAATGATAGAACATGCTTTCTAGATTTTAAAATCGAAAAGAGCATTAAAAAGGGCATGGAAATCACTTACAATCAAGGCTTGAAAATATTGAAACCCTAGCTATGGTGACAAGAAAAATTCGACAGCCCTTATGGATAAGATGAGTCCATTTTTGTGTTATTTTTCCCTTTTTAATATCTATATTTACCAAACGATAAAAATGCCCTTAATGCCTTTCTTTTTAATTTTTCATGTACAGGCCCATTTTTTTCTATTTAAGACCTCTTAATTAATATTCAAAAGCAATTTCATACTAAAAGCTTCTAGAATGCAAGTTTTACAACTTATTCAATTTAGTCCCTAATTTCAAATTAAGCACTTTATGCATAGAATTTCTTCACGAAATTTTTACACAATCATACAATCATATCATAGACCTCAAAATAATTATAAAATAATTATTTATATCTCGAATTTGTGGTCCTGAAACCACTATTTCAATTAGGCCCTAATTCAGGATATTACAAGAGACACTTAGAAACAAACGCAGAAATGTCTCTTTGCATCCCCGACCACTAGTACATTTTCACGCTACCTAGATGGATAGAAAAGCAACCACTATGCGCCTCTCGTAAAATCCTCTGAATCAGCTCATTGTTCTTAGGTACATAAATTCTGTCTCGATACATTATACACCATCGGTACCACTATGAAATTTGAATTCATTTCTCGTCTCGCACTGAGCCATCTTAACTTACAAATCCTTATCACCTTTCTAAGCTTCACAAATATCTTGAAGGAACATCGGTCTGGCTCTCATCTAAGCTAGAATCAAGCCATCATCAATCATGGTCAGCTGAGTATTCATAGCCCTCAGGGCAAACAATGATTTCTTACTCAAAGCATCGGCGACTATATTCGCCTTGCCGTGGTGGTAGTCAATCACCAATTCATAATCCTTTATCAACTCCAACCACCTTCGTTGCCGTAAATTAAGCTTCTGAGTCATCAAATATTTTAGGCTCTTATGGTCAGTGAACACTCGGCATCTCTTGCCACACAAATGGTGTCTCCAAATTTTCAAAGCGAACACAATGGCGACCAACTCTAAATCGTGCGTCGGTAATTCTCCTTGCATGAGTACGCACCCCAGTCCATTTAAAGAGGCATCGCTATATACCATAAATTCTTTCCCCGGTTCTAGTTCAATTAAAACTGGAGCCTCAGTCAACAAGGCCTTTAATTTCTCGAAACTTTGTTGGCACTTATCTGTCCATTCAAACTTGATGTCCTTTTGTAATAACTTTGTCATCAGAGTAGCTATTATAGAGAATCCATTCACGAATCTTCTGCAGTACCCAGCTAAGCCCAGAAAGCTTCGAACCTCTGTCACATTCCTCGACAGTTTCCACTCAATAATAGCCGAGATCTTATTCGGGTCAACTCTAATTCCATCCCCCGACATGATGTGTCCCTAAAATCCGACCTCTTTAAGCCAAAATTCACTCTTACTGAAGTTGGCATATAGCTGCTTATCTTTCAAGGTTTGTAAAACCGTCCTTAAATGTTCCGCGTGTTCACACTCATCACGTGAATAAATTAATATGTCGTCAATAAAGACCACTATGAACTTTTCCAAATATAGTCGAAAAATGCGGTTCATTAAATCCATAAACATCGTGGGGGCATTTGTTAAACCGAATGGCATAACAAGAAACTCATAGTGCCCATACCTCGTCCTAAACGTGGTTTTCGGTATATCGTGCTCCTTAACCCTTAGTTGTAGTAGCCAGACCTTAAGTTGATCTTAGAAAACACAATGACTCCCTTCAATTGATCGAACAAATCATCGATACTTGGTAAGGGATACTTGTTCTTCACCATAACCTTGTTGATCTGTTGGTAGTCTATGCACAATCTCATCTACCCATCCTTTTTCTTCACAAATAGCACTGGGGCACCCCACGGAGAAAAACTCAGTCTCGCAAAACCCTTGTCAATTAACTCTTGTAGTTGAACTTTCAACTCCTTCAACTTAGTCAGAACCATCCTATATGGAACAATCGAGATGGGTGCCGTACCAGGGACTAACTCGATTCCAAATTAAACTTCCCTCACAAGAGGTAATCTGGATAATCCTTCAGGAAACACATCTATAAACTCACAAACTACTGGTACCGATTCAATCTTCAACTCAGACGCTTGAGTATTCAACACAAAAGCGAGATAACCCTCATATCCTTTTCTCAAATATCTTATTGCCAACAAGGATGATATCACCACAGGCAAGTTATCCGTTCTACCTGATTCAACCAGAAGACCATTTATGCTTTCACACTTCAACTGAATAACTTTTCTCCCACAGTCTACTACAACACTATGAAAAGTTAGCCTGAAAACAATGACCCGTAATTGTCAAAGGACAATTTCTACACACTTGGTCAACTAACACATGTCTTCCTAAATGGTTTGACACTTTTATCACAATTTTGGTAGACTCTACTAACATGCTCATATGGGGTATCAATTCCATGCAGATATAAGAGTGGGTAGACCCCGGATTAATTAAAGCAACAATATGTATATCATGGATAGAAAAGGTACCCGTGATCACATCGGGAGACTTTGCCTCTTCACGGGCACGTATAGCATAGGTTCTTGCAGGCGTTCTGCCCTCGGACTTCACTGCAAGATCTCTTGGTACACCTCTACTACTAGCCCCACTTCTAGGGTTCTTATGTGGTCTACCCCTTGAAGAAGCATTATTTGCCCTCACATCTTACTTTTACTCTTTATCTTCTAATTTAGGACAGTTTCGGATGAAGTGGTCTAGTGATCCACATTTGAAGCAACCCCTCTTGTTCCCTCGGCACTCGTCGAAATGACACCTACCATATTGCGAACATTCCGGCCTATTTGGCCGAGCACTACCGACACTAGCGATAGAAGTGGTCTGTACTTTAGAAGCCGTATTCTGCTTGTTCTTGCTCTTATTTGAAAATCCCACTGACGCGTTCGATCAGGTAGGAAACTCTCTCGATCTCTTAGATGAGGTCTGCTGTGATTTCCCCAAATGTCTTTTTCTTGAGTCTCGGGACTCTATGTCAGCTCTTCTCTTCTCTTTAGCCAACTCCTTAGCCTTACATGCTCTCTCTATGAGCACCACAAATTCCCTCAATTCTAATATGCCAACTAAAAGATGGATATCTTCGTTCAAACCATCTTCAAACCTCTTGCACATAATGGCTTCTGTAGATATGCATTCTCACGAATACTTGCTGAGTCTCACAAACTCACGCTCATATTCAGTCACCATCCTACGACCTTACTTCAGCTTTAAAAACTCTTTCTTTTTCTGGTCTATAAACCTCTGGCTAATATACTTCTTCCTAAACTCTTTCTGGAAAAATTCCCAAGTTACTCGCTCTCTCGATAAGACTGACATGAGAGTGTTCCACTACTGGTAGGTCGAGTCTCGTAGAAGTGACACTGTGCACTTTACACACTCCTCAGGTGTGCATGATTGCTCATTAAATACTCTAATTGTATTTTCCAACCAAAACTCTGCTCTCTCTGGGTTGTCATCAACATTAGCTTGAAATTCCTCGACCCCTTGTTTTCATATCTTATCTACTGGGGGTTTCTCTCTCCTAACCAAATTCACTCCTTGCGGAGCTAAAGGGGCATACCGAGGAATCGGAGGAGGTGGGGGAGGTGGAGTTTTCGGATTAGCCTAAATAAACTCCAAGTACTAGGCATCCATCATGTGAAGGTCAGCTTCTCTAGTTCCTCCGCCCTGACACATCGTCACGGGCTCGCTATCTACTGGCGCAGTCCCTTCAGTGGGAGTCGACGTATTGCTCTCTACATCATCTGCTGTAGCTACGCTAGGATCCATTTACTATATGAATAAAACACAATTTATCTCGTCAGGATCGTCAACTATCAATATACAATTATGGCATGTATAGCTAGACTTGTACTCACGCTAGGTTAGTCCTAGAACCGACTAAACAATGCTCTGATACCACTAAATGTATCACCCCTTACTTGAGTCCGAGGCTGCCACTGGGCTCGAGGTATTACCATACTTAATCTCATGCATATAGTCATTTTTTAGTCACCAAGACTTGATCAAATTTAAAACTTTTCCATTCTAAAATAAAAACTCCATAATAAATGCCTACTAGGCTCTAAACAGGTGCTCATATGTCACCACTTCCCGAGAATATGAAAATATGACATTAGGTATATAATATATTAAGTATAAGTATATAATTAGTTATATAACGCATATTTTCTTTCATTTTAAACCATTCAAGAATGATTCGGGTCTTACCATGAACCTTGAAAAATGTTACCAGCCATAGGGGCACACGTCCGTGTGGAAGAGGCCACACGCCCGTGTGACCAATTTAACATGGTCATGCTGTTGGCCCGTGTGGTTCACACGGCCTAAGTAATACAGGGATACGCCTGTGTCCTCTACTCGTGTGAAATTAATTCTAAATTCGCACCTATAGGGGTTTTCACACTGCCTGACACACGCCCGTCTCCTTCACATGGCCATGACACGCTCGTGTCCTAGCCCGTGTGCAAAAACCTGGACATTCTGTTTCTGACGTCAGTAGTTTTTAAGGGTCACACGGCTAGGGCACACGCCCGTGTGCTAGGCCGTGCCCTTCACATGGCTGAGACACACGGCTGTGTCTCTGTAACACCCCAAACCCAGCCTGAAAGTTTGGCTCAAATCTGGCGTGTCACGTTGAAGTGTTTTTTGAAAACCATGTTTCTATTAAAAACCCTTCTTAATAATTAAAAACTTATACCCTTTTTAAACCTTGTTAGAAAACCTCAGCCGAACAACGTTCTTAACAACTTTGTAAAAATCTTGGTAGTTGCGAAAGTTTAATTTAAAAACAATTGCGGATACGTGATGTTTTGAACAACAGTAGTTGCTTTGGAAAACAGTGTTCTAATACTAGCAATTATAAGAACAATAAATAAAATTCCAAATTTCAAATCCAGAAAATTACAATGGTTTTACTACAACCCACATAAAAACATTTAAAAGTAATAATCAAAACTGTAACATAAACAGTGTGTGTGGCTTCCTCCGAGCCCCTCGCAGCCCCGATTAGTTTAAGGCTGGAAATTACCTGAAAGGTTAATAAACGGGGTGAGTTTACGAAAACTCAGTGTGAAATCCCCTACTATATAAAAGGAACAGTCAGTTATATAAAAGAATTAAAAGTCTGGCCCCAGCCCTACTTACAGTTTCAGTATCAATTGAGCCTTAGCCCATTATAACAGACATTACCAGATGGGCCTTAGCCCATTACAAAATAAGAAACATTATTAGAACTAGAATCAAAATGAGAATCAGAATCAAAATCAGGTGACAGAATCAGAATCAAAATCAGAATTAGAATTAGGTGACAGAATCAAAATCAGTATCAGGTAACAGAATCAGAATTAGAATGTGAATGCAATCCCTACCCAATCCAGCCGTATACACCCCCGTACCAACCTTACACCATGTGGGGAGACAACTCGACCCATCCATCCGCTACACACCATAGAATTTGCAGCATGGCTGCCAGAATAGATATTGTGATAGAGTCACTAGATACAAATATTGTGGCAGAGCCACCAGAACAGATATTTGTGGCATAGCCACCAGAATTAGATAATGTGGCAAAGCCACTTAACAGAATACGTGGCACAAAGCCATCGATAACTGTAATAACTTTGGCACATAGACATCAGTGACGGTAATATAACTGGCACACAACCTTCGGTAAATATGATTGACACAGAGTCGTCAACAAATATGTTAGGCACATAGCCACAAGTAAATACGTTTGGCACTAAGCCATAGTCAAGATGGCACAAAGCCATATTTAGGTTGGCACAGAGCCATCGATAACGGGTCTATAATCGGCACGAAGCCCACAATATTGATACGAAGCCCACAATAATGGCACACTGCCTTTGGTAACATGATCGGCACTCAGCCATCGATCGGTCCACAGTCATCTCGGGCGACCATGCGACCTTAACAGATCAGATCTTCCTCCGTACAAAATCAACCCATGCAACATGTCATGTATGCAGAATGTCATGCCCATATTTGAATCAAACAATCACAGTCAAGTCATTCATATATATTCACAATCAAATCCGTCAACCACACAATCCAAGTCAGTCACTTGCCCACAAGGGCAAAATAGTCATTTAACACCCTAGGGGCAAAATGGTAATTTTACCTCACGAGGGTATCTCGTTAATTCTACCCTACAGGGGTATTTTAGTAATTCTACCTTACAGGGGTATTTCAGTAATTCTACCCTACAGGGGTATTTCAATAATTCTACCCTAAATGGGTATTTCAATAATTTTGTAAATCGAGGGTAAAATAGTAATTCTATAAATCGAGGGTACTTTGGTAATTTTACAAGTCGAGGATATTTCAGTAATTTTACAAGTCGAGGGTATTTCAGTAATTTCACAAATCAGGGGTATTTTGGTAATTTTTTAAACTAAGGATATTTTGGTAATTTTACAAACTAGGGTATTTTGGTAATTTTGCTAATCGAGGGTATTTCAGTAATTTGGTAAACTAAAGTATTCTAAACAGGGATAACAATATGAATGGGCCTAAAGCCCATTCTCGGTCCAAATAGGCCCACGCGCTCGTGTGGCCCTTTTCGCCCAAATCTAGCCACAGATATGAGATTCACCTAGCCTAGTCCAATATTTACTACACAATCAAACAACTTATCTAATTGGGCCCGTAGGCCCATTGGGCCCCATTGGCCCCTTTCGGCCCATCGCGACCCGAAGTAACCATCCTACAGCTAGAGTAGTGAGAAATACACACCTGGTTGGAGACTGGAGTTAATCCGCGCTCCGAGCACTCTTAGCCGACGCCGAACCCAAATGAGCACGCCATAAAGCGAAAGGGATCAGCCAAGAAAGGTACCTTTACTCTCCTCATGGTTCTCTCTATTTAAAGTCAACTTCACATCCACTCTTATGTTAGCTTCTTGATGTGGGATCGTTCCATCACCAGAGCTTAAAACCAACACCAACTCTTGTCGTCCCAACATAGCAAAATAAATTCTCTTTGATTGCCATGAGTTTCGAACCCTGGACCTCCTTGCCAACTCTATGACGCCACCTTCCTACCTCTTATGTAGCGCTACTTTGCCACTAGACCACAAGGCTTTTTGTGGCACAATTTTCCCAACAATATTCTTAAGGCCTACCTACTACACCCAAGGTTTGATTCACCTTAAACCAAAATTTTTGCTAGAGTCTATGTTTGAACCTAGGACTTCTCCAACACTTCTCAGCACACTTAAACACTAAAATAAGACTTTATTAACTAAATTTACATGCACAACAAAACGTTATAAGTTGCCTTCAACCGCTCCCATGCTCAAGGCCCAAAACTTCTAGGCCCAAATTTAGGGTGTTATAGTCTCTGCCCGTGTGTTTAGTATCATACATATTGACTTACAAAATTTACGTGTAGGGGACACATGGCCGGACAACACACCCATTGTGACAGCCCTAAATTGACCCTAGTCGGGAAGTGGTTTCGGGACCACAAAACCGAGTTAAGAAAATAATTAAAAGTTATATTCTGTGTTTATGAAGTGAGTAAATGCATGTGTGAAAGTCTCATGCATTAATTTGATCATCTTTATGTGAATTTATTTATATGGACTTATATGAAACTTTGTTGGAAAGTGAGAGGTTAATTTTACAATGGTCTAATAGTACATACATTGAAAGGAGGGGTTTTGCATGTCAATTTACCCATGATAAACATGGTGGCCGGCCAAGGAAGGAATATGCTCCACTAATTCAAAAAATTAAAATAATTTTGTATTAACAAAGGATTTAATAATTGATATTAAAGGAATTATAGTATGGAAGGAAATATTATAATGAGAAGTGGGAGGAGAAACCAAAGTGACTCATCCTTACTCCTCCATTGCCGAAACTAGAAGAAAGAAAGAAGAAAAACTCTTGTTGAATTTCGGCTAAGGTGTTTTGATACAAAAAGGTATGTTTTATGCCACTCTTGAAAATGTATGCATAATTTGGAGGTTTGGTTTAAAAGCTACTTGAATCTTGGATTGAAGTTAGGTTATTATGAGGGTTGAATTTCGGCCTAGGAGCTTAAAATTTTTAGTAGAAGTTTTGATGACATTAGATGGATAGTTAGGTTGGATGTGTTAAATTGTTAAGTGCTCTAGCTTGAAAGTTAAGGTTAATATGGCTTATGGGGTTGCCGAATCTAGTTTAGAGAGAAAGAAAAATATATGTATTCGGATGTGCTTCAAGGAATGACATTAGGGTAGCTAGAGTCTAAGAACTTTCGGTCAAGGACTATTGTGTGAGCAAATTCGGTATAGAGGTTTAATTGTTAAGTGCATTGTGTTCAATGTTTAAAGAATGGGTAGTAGCTAATTAAAGTTAAGAAGGCTGGAATTTCTTTTAAGGGAGGTGTGACCTTAACATGAACAAAATAGAATCAGCCTTAAGCTTGACTAAATGGTTCGGTTATTATTAGTTTAGAAGAAACCTATATGAAATGGTTGATATATGGTGAATTGGTAGTACTCTACTTGGGACAGCAGTAGTAAGGTGATTTTCGAAAATCGCCATAATTTGTAGGAGTTGAATTAGAAGCTGAGTGAATTATGTCATTAAAGCTTCAAGGGTCTATTTTCTTACAAAAGAAACTATAGAAACAAAGGAGTTACCGATCTAGAGATATTTGAAGTATTATGGGGCTGAGTCAAAATGACTGCCGGATTCCCTGTTCTGTTTTTAGAAAATCATTATAAATTGTACAAAAATGATTATAAGATAAAATTTATATGCTTAGACTCCTTAATGAGTCTAGTTTCAAATGAGATTAAATACAACACACTTG
Organism: Gossypium hirsutum; assembly: GCF_007990345.1. Taxonomy (NCBI): domain Eukaryota; kingdom Viridiplantae; phylum Streptophyta; class Magnoliopsida; order Malvales; family Malvaceae; genus Gossypium; species Gossypium hirsutum. Next base: position 69,734,837 of record NC_053430.1, read on the forward strand.
GAATTCTGTAAAGTGAGAAATTGGATTCGTAGTGAAGAGTGGTCAGAATAGTCAAACAGTGAAATAGGGGAAACTTTAAGAAAAATCTGGTATTGATTGGCCAAGCCTAAAATTCTGAAAATTTTATGGATGGAAGATATACGAGTCTATATTCAGGGAAAATTAACGGCAAGTGATTTGGAGTTTAGTAGCTCCAGTTATAAGTAATTTAGTAACTACTGCTCAGGAAAACAGCTCGTAGTGAATATGAGATTTTGTTGTAAACATTAATGAAAGTTTGCCGATGAATTATTTATTGATTAATATAAAGCTTGCTATAATCTATGTGTGTGAAAGTCGGATCAATATATATAATATTATTCGGAAAGTAATATTTGAATAGTCGATTAATGACTATTTTAATTTTTGTTGAACTTAAGCTCAAGAGCAAAGGGGAACTAGATCCGATAAAGGGAAGGAAAAAGTAATTGAATAGCCGTTGAAGTCGTCTGACGACATTTGAGGTAAGTCTTCGAGTAATGACCCTACTTGAATTATATTGAAATGATTAGTCATATTATGACGGATAGTCGAATGTGCATAGAGACTATGTTATAAAGCCAATTGAAATTATGCTCTTTGTGTGTGGCTATTGAGCCGAAATTTGAAAGATTTAATAAATGTTTTGTGTTTGAGCCTTAGTAACGAAGAAATGATATGGATGTGTTATGATTATTGATATATGTGTGCATGAGCATTGGAATATATCCGGGCTATGACCCGAAGGCAATTATGCGAGTTGATATATCCGGGCTAAGACCCGAAGGCAATTATGCGAGTTGATATATCCGGGCTAAGACCCGAAGGCAATTATGCGAGTTGATATATCCGGGCTATGACCCGAAGGCAATTATGCGAGATGATATATCCGGGCTAAAACCCGAAGGCAATTATGCGAGATGATATATCCGGGCTAAGACCCGAAGGCAATTATGCGAGTTGATATGTTCGGGCTAAGACCCGAAGGCAAATGTGTTTGCGGTTGCATTCGGTTAAATACCGAAGAAACTTGGGTTGAATGTGAGCATTTTGTGCTGTAACTAATTTAATAATTATGCTTGACCAACCCGAATGATAAGGTATGTTTGCACGTGCATTGGAAAGTCGGTTTGTTTTAAATGGTATTCGTGCGATCGGCTAACGAATTCTCGGCTTTTATAAAGGTTGATACCTTGTGTACCTATGTGGGTGAAGTGTGAAGTAAGTATGGGTATGAGAATGTGTGTTAATAAAGTGATTTAGTTAACTATGTGAATGTAATACTGTAGTCAAAGCCGATTTCATTACTTGAGACTTACTAAGCTTTAAATGCTTACCCGGTTGCTTTGGCTCTCTGTTTTATAGATTTTGCTCGTTAGCTATCGGATTCGGGATCAGCGAAGTTGAAGTCATCTACACTATCAAGCTCTTTGGTACTCTTTTAGTTGAACTCTGGATATGGCATGTATAGGACTACCCCCTGTTGTTTAAGTTCTTTTGTGATGTATGTGTGTAAAGCCATGCGAAAATGGCTTGTAGATGTGGAGTATGGCATTAGACCATTTGTGTTTATGTATGTATATATATGGTTTCACGATGTGACTATGGTTTGAAATGGAAGTGTTGGGCTAATGATCAGCCATTGGAATGGCTAAATATGATCACATGTGGACCTATGTAGGGCAAAATCCTAGTTGGTCCATGGTGACCACAAAATAGGTAAAGTTTATCTTGAAAACAGATTTTGACAGCAACAGTGGTGTAGAATTGAAAAATCACATAAATTCGTAGGAGTGGAATTAAATAGTGAATAAATTATGTAATCAAACCTTGATGAATCTACTTTCATATGGAAGTAACGAAACAATTATAGGAACAGTACAGAAAGAGATATTCGGGTTCTTGTGGAACAGGGCCAGAACAGTTTCTGGATTCACTGTTCCGCCTTTGGAAATTCACTATAAATTGACCAGAGATAATTAGGGGTCATACCATATATGTATGGATTCCTCTCTGAGTCTAGTTTCCATAGAAACAAACGGCATTAGTATTGAAGCCCTGTGCAGAGAGATATCCCAGTCGTAATGGGAAAAGGTCAGTGTAGTCGACCCCTGTAACATGAGAGACTTTGACTAATAAACTGTACTAATGGGCCCGACCAAAAATTCTAGAAAAAATCCATAGGTGGGGACATGAGTCTAGTTTCAGGGAAAAATCACAAAACTGATTTTTGAGTTGTGAAACTCAAGATATGATTTTGAAGCGACTAGTACTCAGACTGGGCAGTGTCTGGAAAAATTTTTAAAAGTCTGTCAACACCTCGTATTCGACTCCGGTGACGGTCTCGGGTTTGGGGTGTTACAATTTTATTGGTATCAGAGCTACGGTTTAGTCGATTCTAGGACTACCGTAATGTGTTGGGGTCTAGCTATACATGCCATTTTATGTGATTAATTGATAGTGTGGTGATTTCTGACATTTGCAAATGTGTTTATTTATAGTAATGGATCCCGATCCCAACCGAGCGGTAGCTGATGATCTTGAGAGTGTAGCGCCTGCTCCCGCACAAGGGACAGCGCCGGTGGACTCTCAACCTAATGCGAGTAACCCGAACGATGAAGCTAGACAAGCTTTCTATAGCGTGATGAATGATTGGTTCAACCAATACATTCGAACTAATACGGCTGTTCCACAACCCCCATTCCCGACAAACACTACCCCCGCACCTACAATACCTCCGGTAACTGACCAAATAAGGTCAAATAAGCCCCCAGTTGACCGAATCCGAAAACATGGGGCTACTGAATTTAAAGCTACGGATAGCGACGATGCCGAGCGAGCTGAATTTTGGTTGGACAACACTATCCGGGTACTCGATGAGCTATCTTGTACACCCGATGAATGTCTAAAGTGTGCTATCTCCTTGCTACGTGATTCTGCCTACTATTGGTGGAGTACTCTGACTTCTGTCGTGCCCAGGGAGCAAGTAACTTGGGAGTTTTTCCAAACTGAGTTTCGGAAAAAGTATATCAGTCAGAGATTTGTTGATCAAAAACGGAAGGAATTTCTCGAGCTTAAGCAAGGTTCTATGTCAGTTACTGATTACGAGCGAAAATTTGTTAGACTTAGTAGATACGCTCGGGAATGTGTTTCGTCCGAGGCTGTTATGTGTAAACGCTTCGAAGATGGGCTGAATGAAGATATAAAAATGTTCGTTGGCATTCTTGAGATACGAGAGTTCGTAGTACTTGTCGAGCGAGCTTGTAAAGCCGAAGAGCTTAGAAAGGAAAAACAAAAAGTTGATGTGGGAACCGGGGAGTTTCGTAAAAGATTCTCGGGAAAGTCTCATCAACAGGCATCGAAGAAATTTCGAGATGATGTGGGCCGGTCTAAAAGCACTTCGGGCCTTTTTAGACGAGATCGTGATCGACCCCCTGTGGGTACACGAGGCACTTCAGTCGCCAGTGTTGGGAATGAACGTCGAGGCCGAACGGAATGTCGACATTGCGGCAAATGGCATTTGGGGAGCTGTAGATTCCATGACCGCTCCTGTTACAAGTGCGGATCAGTGGACCACTTCATTAAAGATTGCCCGAGGCTGTCTGAACAGAATGTGAATCAGAGTGGGAGACCGGGTGCTACCACTGCTCGGGGTAGACCATCTAGAAATATGGGCAATGCTAGTGGTGGTCAGAGAGGATCTAGAGATGCTACGACCAGATCCGAGGCTAGTGCACCTGCTAGAGCATATGCTATACGTGCCCGCGAGGATGCTTCTTCGCCTGATGTTATTACCGGTACTTTTACTCTCTTTGATACTAATGTAATTGCTTTGATTGACCCCGGTTCTACTCATTCTTACATATGTGAAACCTTAGCATCCAGTAAGACTTTACCTATTGAGTCTACTGAGTTTGTAATTCGGGTGTCAAATCCCTTGGGTCGTTATGTACTTGTCGACAAAGTGTGTAAGAAATGTCCCCTAGCAATTCGAGGTTCCTGTTTTCCAGCGGACTTGATGCTTTTGCCGTTTGATGAATTTGATGTTATCCTTGGGTTGGATTGGTTGACCGTGCATGATGCGGTTGTGAATTGCAAGAGCAAGACTATTGATTTGAGGTGCGCAAATAACGAAGTAGTCCGAATTGAGTCCGCGGACTTGGAGGGGATACCAGCTGTAATATCAGCAATGTTGGCACAGAAATATGTGAGAAAAGGGTGCGAAGCATACCTTGCATATGTGCTTGATGACAAAGAATTAGAAAAGAAACCCGAATCTGTGCCGGTGGTTTGTGAATACCCGGATGTTTTTCCTGAAGAATTGCCGGGTTTACCACCTGTTCGGGAGATAGAGTTTGGTATTGAGCTTATACCTGGGACTACGCCGATTTCGATAGCTCCGTATCGTATGGCACCAACTGAGTTAAAAGAGTTGAAAGCTCAGCTGCAAGAATTGACAGATAGAGGTTTCGCTCGGCCAAGTTTCTCACCTTGGGGTGCACCAGTATTGTTCGTGAAAAAGAAGGACGGAACCATGAGGTTGTGCATTGACTATCGTCAACTGAATAAAGTGACGATAAAGAATAAATACCCACTACCGCGTATCGATGATTGTTTGATCAACTAAAGGGGGCCTCAGTGTTCTCAAAATAGATTTGAGATCGGGTTATTATCAGTTGCGGATTCGAGATTCAGACGTACCCAAAACTGCTTTCAGAACGAGGTACGGTCACTACGAATTCTTAGTGATGCCGTTTGGGCTCACTAATGCCCCGGCAGTATTTATGGATTTGATGAATCGGATCTTCAGACCATATTTGGATCGGTTCGTAGTTGTGTTTATTGATGACATCTTGGTCTATTCAAGAGATGAGACCGAACACGCTGAGCACCTGAGACTAGTGTTGCAAATTTTACGGGATAAGCAGTTATATGCTAAGTTCAGTAAGTGTGAGTTCTGGTTAAGAGAGGTTAGCTTCTTGGGTCATGTGGTATCCGCGTCGGGTATTCGAGTTGACCCGAACAAAATTTCAGCCATACTTGACTGGAAACCTCCGAGAAATGTTACTGAAGTTCGGAGCTTTTTGGGGCTCGCCGGTTATTACCGACGATTTGTGAAAGGTTTCTCGATGATAGCCACACCAATGACGAAGCTACTTCAAAAGGATGTTAAGTTCGAGTGGACGGAGAAATGTCAGAAAAGTTTCGACCAACTGAAAACTCATTTGACTGAAGCTCCAATTTTGGTGCAACCCGAAACGGGTAAAGAGTTTGTCATCTATAGTGACGCATCCCTACTTGGGTTGGGTTGCGTATTGATGCAAGAAGGTCGAGTCGTGGCCTATGCGTCGAGACAATTGAAGCCACACGAGAGGAATTATCCGACCCATGATCTCGAACTAGCTGCCATCGTGTTTGCTTTAAAAATATGGCGACATTATCTGTTTGGTGAGAAGTGCCATGTATTTTCGGACCACAGAAGTCTCAAATATTTGATGACTCAACGAGACTTGAATCTGCGACAAAGACGTTGGCTTGAGTTATTGAAAGATTACGAGCTTGTCATTGATTACCACCCGGGAAAGGCTAACGTGGTTGCGGACGCCTTAAGCCGGAAGTCATTGTTTGCTTTGCGAGCGATGAACGTGCATTTGTCTGTTCTACCAGACAATGTGTTAGTAGCTGAATTAAAAGCTAAACCATTATTGACTCACCAAATTCGTGAAGCTCAGAAAGTCGATGATGAATTGGTTGCAAAACGGGCTGAGTGTTTTCCGAACGAGGGATCAGAGTTTCAAATTGACGACGATAATTGTTTGAGGTTCAGAAATCGGTTGTGTGTTCCAAAGAATTCGGAACTCATTTCGATGATTCTGAACGAAGCCCATTGTAGCCGAATGACAATTCACCCGGGGAGTACGAAAATGTACAACGATTTGAAACGTCAATTTTGGTGGCATGGTATGAAACGGGACATCTCTGACTTTGTTTCGAGATGTTTAATATGTCAACAAGTGAAAGCGGAACATCAAGTGCCTTCGGGATTACTCCAGCCGATCATGATACCCGAGTGGAAATGGGATCGAGTCACAATGGACTTTGTGTCCGGACTGCCTTTGTCAGCAAGTAAGAAGGATGCGATATGGGTTATTGTTGATAGACTGACTAAGTCGGCTCATTTCATCCCCGTACGTACGGATTTTTCATTGGAGAAACTAGCTGAATTGTACGTTTATCAAATTGTGAGATTACATGGGGTACCTGTTTCTATCGTGTCGGATAGAGATCCGAGATTCACCTCACGATTTTGGAAGAAATTGCAAGAAGCTCTGGGTACCAAGCTGCATTTTAGCACTGCTTTTCACCCCCAAACCGATGGTCAATCCGAGCGGATAATTCAGATACTTGAGGATATGTTGAGATGTTGCATCCTCGAGTTCAGTAGTTCATGGGAACGGTATTTACCTTTGATTGAATTCGCTTACAACAATAGTTTTCAATCAAGTATTAAGATGGCACCTTACGAGGCTTTGTACGGTCGTAAATGCCGTACACCATTGTTTTGGACCGAGCTCGGTGAAAGCAAAATTTTCGGAGTTGATTTGATTAGAGATGCGGAACAGAAAGTAAAGGTAATCCGTGAAAGTCTGAAGATAGCCACGGATCGTCAGAAGTCGTACGCAGATTTGAAACGAAAAGACATCGAGTATCAGGTGGGAGACAAAGTGTTCCTTAAGGTTTCACCTTGGAAAAAGATACTCAGGTTTGGCCGTAAGGGCAAGTTGAGCCCAAGATTCATTGGGCCGTATGAAATATCCGAAAGAATTGGTCCAGTGGCATATAGATTGATTTTACCCCCTGAACTTGAAAGGATTCACAATGTTTTTCATGTTTCGATGCTTCGACGTTATAGATCCGATCCGTCACATGTGATTAATCCCTCGGAAGTTGAAATTCAATCTGACTTGAGTTATGAAGAAGAACCAATTCGCATCCTAGCTCGTGAAGTGAAAGAGTTGCGAAACAGAAGGGTTCCGTTAGTTAAGGTGTTATGGCTTAAACACGGGATCGAGGAAGCTACTTGGGAAACTGAGAGCTCGATGAAAGAACGATACCCAAACCTATTCACCGGTAAGTTTTTCGGGGACGAAAATTTCTTAAGTGGGGGAGAGTTGTGACAGCCCTAAATTGACCCTAGTCGGGAAGTGGTTTCGGGACCACAAAACCGAGTTAAGAAAATAATTAAAAGTTATATTCTGTGTTTATGAAGTGAGTAAATGCATGTGTGAAAGTCTCATGCATTAATTTGATCATCTTTATGTGAATTTATTTATATGGACTTATATGAAACTTTGTTGGAAAGTGAGAGGTTAATTTTACAATGGTCTAATAGTACATACATTGAAAGGAGGGGTTTTGCATGTCAATTTACCCATGATAAACATGGTGGCCGGCCAAGGAAGGAATATGCTCCACTAATTCAAAAAATTAAAATAATTTTGTATTAACAAAGGATTTAATAATTGATATTAAAGGAATTATAGTATGGAAGGAAATATTATAATGAGAAGTGGGAGGAGAAACCAAAGTGACTCATCCTTACTCCTCCATTGCCGAAACTAGAAGAAAGAAAGAAGAAAAACTCTTGTTGAATTTCGGCTAAGGTGTTTTGATACAAAAAGGTATGTTTTATGCCACTCTTGAAAATGTATGCATAATTTGGAGGTTTGGTTTAAAAGCTACTTGAATCTTGGATTGAAGTTAGGTTATTATGAGGGTTGAATTTCGGCCTAGGAGCTTAAAATTTTTAGTAGAAGTTTTGATGACATTAGATGGATAGTTAGGTTGGATGTGTTAAATTGTTAAGTGCTCTAGCTTGAAAGTTAAGGTTAATATGGCTTATGGGGTTGCCGAATCTAGTTTAGAGAGAAAGAAAAATATATGTATTCGGATGTGCTTCAAGGAATGACATTAGGGTAGCTAGAGTCTAAGAACTTTCGGTCAAGGACTATTGTGTGAGCAAATTCGGTATAGAGGTTTAATTGTTAAGTGCATTGTGTTCAATGTTTAAAGAATGGGTAGTAGCTAATTAAAGTTAAGAAGGCTGGAATTTCTTTTAAGGGAGGTGTGACCTTAACATGAACAAAATAGAATCAGCCTTAAGCTTGACTAAATGGTTCGGTTATTATTAGTTTAGAAGAAACCTATATGAAATGGTTGATATATGGTGAATTGGTAGTACTCTACTTGGGACAGCAGTAGTAAGGTGATTTTCGAAAATCGCCATAATTTGTAGGAGTTGAATTAGAAGCTGAGTGAATTATGTCATTAAAGCTTCAAGGGTCTATTTTCTTACAAAAGAAACTATAGAAACAAAGGAGTTACCGATCTAGAGATATTTGAAGTATTATGGGGCTGAGTCAAAATGACTGCCGGATTCCCTGTTCTGTTTTTAGAAAATCATTATAAATTGTACAAAAATGATTATAAGATAAAATTTATATGCTTAGACTCCTTAATGAGTCTAGTTTCAAATGAGATTAAATACAACACACTTGGAATTCTGTAAAGTGAGAAATTGGATTCGTAGTGAAGAGTGGTCAGAATAGTCAAACAGTGAAATAGGGGAAACTTTAAGAAAAATCTGGTATTGATTGGCCAAGCCTAAAATTCTGAAAATTTTATGGATGGAAGATATACGAGTCTATATTCAGGGAAAATTAACGGCAAGTGATTTGGAGTTTAGTAGCTCCAGTTATAAGTAATTTAGTAACTACTGCTCAGGAAAACAGCTCGTAGTGAATATGAGATTTTGTTGTAAACATTAATGAAAGTTTGCCGATGAATTATTTATTGATTAATATAAAGCTTGCTATAATCTATGTGTGTGAAAGTCGGATCAATATATATAATATTATTCGGAAAGTAATATTTGAATAGTCGATTAATGACTATTTTAATTTTTGTTGAACTTAAGCTCAAGAGCAAAGGGGAACTAGATCCGATAAAGGGAAGGAAAAAGTAATTGAATAGCCGTTGAAGTCGTCTGACGACATTTGAGGTAAGTCTTCGAGTAATGACCCTACTTGAATTATATTGAAATGATTAGTCATATTATGACGGATAGTCGAATGTGCATAGAGACTATGTTATAAAGCCAATTGAAATTATGCTCTTTGTGTGTGGCTATTGAGCCGAAATTTGAAAGATTTAATAAATGTTTTGTGTTTGAGCCTTAGTAACGAAGAAATGATATGGATGTGTTATGATTATTGATATATGTGTGCATGAGCATTGGAATATATCCGGGCTATGACCCGAAGGCAATTATGCGAGTTGATATATCCGGGCTAAGACCCGAAGGCAATTATGCGAGTTGATATATCCGGGCTAAGACCCGAAGGCAATTATGCGAGTTGATATATCCGGGCTATGACCCGAAGGCAATTATGCGAGATGATATATCCGGGCTAAAACCCGAAGGCAATTATGCGAGATGATATATCCGGGCTAAGACCCGAAGGCAATTATGCGAGTTGATATGTTCGGGCTAAGACCCGAAGGCAAATGTGTTTGCGGTTGCATTCGGTTAAATACCGAAGAAACTTGGGTTGAATGTGAGCATTTTGTGCTGTAACTAATTTAATAATTATGCTTGACCAACCCGAATGATAAGGTATGTTTGCACGTGCATTGGAAAGTCGGTTTGTTTTAAATGGTATTCGTGCGATCGGCTAACGAATTCTCGGCTTTTATAAAGGTTGATACCTTGTGTACCTATGTGGGTGAAGTGTGAAGTAAGTATGGGTATGAGAATGTGTGTTAATAAAGTGATTTAGTTAACTATGTGAATGTAATACTGTAGTCAAAGCCGATTTCATTACTTGAGACTTACTAAGCTTTAAATGCTTACCCGGTTGCTTTGGCTCTCTGTTTTATAGATTTTGCTCGTTAGCTATCGGATTCGGGATCAGCGAAGTTGAAGTCATCTACACTATCAAGCTCTTTGGTACTCTTTTAGTTGAACTCTGGATATGGCATGTATAGGACTACCCCCTGTTGTTTAAGTTCTTTTGTGATGTATGTGTGTAAAGCCATGCGAAAATGGCTTGTAGATGTGGAGTATGGCATTAGACCATTTGTGTTTATGTATGTATATATATGGTTTCACGATGTGACTATGGTTTGAAATGGAAGTGTTGGGCTAATGATCAGCCATTGGAATGGCTAAATATGATCACATGTGGACCTATGTAGGGCAAAATCCTAGTTGGTCCATGGTGACCACAAAATAGGTAAAGTTTATCTTGAAAACAGATTTTGACAGCAACAGTGGTGTAGAATTGAAAAATCACATAAATTCGTAGGAGTGGAATTAAATAGTGAATAAATTATGTAATCAAACCTTGATGAATCTACTTTCATATGGAAGTAACGAAACAATTATAGGAACAGTACAGAAAGAGATATTCGGGTTCTTGTGGAACAGGGCCAGAACAGTTTCTGGATTCACTGTTCCGCCTTTGGAAATTCACTATAAATTGACCAGAGATAATTAGGGGTCATACCATATATGTATGGATTCCTCTCTGAGTCTAGTTTCCATAGAAACAAACGGCATTAGTATTGAAGCCCTGTGCAGAGAGATATCCCAGTCGTAATGGGAAAAGGTCAGTGTAGTCGACCCCTGTAACATGAGAGACTTTGACTAATAAACTGTACTAATGGGCCCGACCAAAAATTCTAGAAAAAAATCCATAGGTGGGGACATGAGTCTAGTTTCAGGGAAAAATCACAAAACTGATTTTTGAGTTGTGAAACTCAAGATATGATTTTTGAAGCGACTAGTACTCAGACTGGGCAGTGTCTGGAAAAATTTTTAAAAGTCTGTCAACACCTCGTATTCGACTCCGGTGACGGTCTCGGGTTTGGGGTGTTACACCCATGGGGTTGGCCGTGTGTCACACATGGCCTAGACACACGCCAGTGTGCCTAGCCGTGTGGACAAAATAAGGCTATTTACCAAGCCTCTTTGCCACCCTTACTTACATAACCTGCACAAAATCACTCTATACCAAGACATGGGCACATCACATAGCCAAAATAGTCACAATGGACAACATTTCATTTGTGCAATTTACTCATCCATGAAAATATCATCTTCTATTTAAAAAATCCAAGTGAGTATTGACCATTATCCATGGCCTTATACAAAATAAAGGGATTTATCCCCAGCCAACACATGTAGCTAATTTCTCAATGACACAAAATATTAAAGTCTAAGCCCTATAAATGCCATACTCAAAACAAGTAGTCTAACTAGACCAAGTGCTTCGGCTGATAGTGTGATCGTTGGCTCTAACGTCCGTTGGTCCTCGAGCTATATAGGCGACACTATAAGAAAATGGAAAGGAAATGGGGTAAGCATAAAGTTTAGTAAGTTGCATGAGAATAAACATCAACTAATTATCATAGGACAATATGCTCATAACCTTTCCTAGTTTGTTAATGAATACCATAAATGGATATAAGCACAACTTACTTATCACCGTCCAATACGATTCATATGGCATATATTGAACCCACTTCTCATACATTTCAAATAGGTACTTTTATCACTCACCACATAGTCATAACTTTTCTCATTTCGATATAAATCATAAATCTTTCGACGAACCATTTGGAATATTACCGGATCCTCAATAGCCCCGAACATGGGATCAAATATTGACGCCATGTCCCAAACATGGTCTTACATTGGCTAGCACATTAAACTCGATGCCATGTCCCAGACAGGTCTTACACTGGTTCTCATTTATCAGTGTCGATGCCATGTCCCAGATAGGTCTTACACTGACACCTAACAAGCTGACGCCATGTCCCAAACAGGTCTTACACTAGCTTGTATATCTTGAGGTCGATGCATGTCCCAAACATGTCTTGCACTAGCTCTCGTCTCAATGCAGATGCATGTTCCAGACATGTCTTACATTGGCACTCATGTTGTGGCCGATGCATGTCCCAGACATGTCTTACACTGGCTCACATACCACCCAATGTCATGGTATGCATATCCAAGTCTATTCCAAATGTTCAACCAGAATTCCTTACTACATTAATTTATCAACATGCATTCTCATAATTCAACTTACCTCGGTATACAAAAGTAGGCAGCTAGTTGAATTACTCTACTAGTTTGGTTTTCCCTCGGTCTAGGTCCGAATTCCGTCTTTCTCGGTCTAAAATGATAAAATTTTGCTCATTTAGCCACCATATTAATAAAACATCAACAATACATAATTTGGAAAAATTGACCATCTTGCCCTTAAACTTCCACAAAATTATGATTTTTCCCTTGGGCTCGTAAATCGATCTTTATTAAAATTTTAAGTTAACTAAGCCTAGCTAAACCTATTTCATACTTTTGGCAACTCACAAATTCAAGCATTTCACCCATTTATCCTCTATTTTCCTACTTTACAAAATAGTCCATTTTAGGTGTTTTTCATGAACACCAATTCACAAAAGTTGTTTATCTAACAACTAGGATTCATTTTCTTCCATAAAAACTCAGCAAATATTAGAACTCCTTTCATGGTAAATCCCAAGACTATCAACCATTTTGCATAATAGTCCCCTAATAGCTAGATTAAGCTTTAGGGGTTCCAAAAACACAAAAATTATCAACTAAGGCTATCTAAATCACTTACTTTCAAAGATAGAGAGTGGCTGAAAATTTTAAGCTTCCAAAACCCTCAATTTTCTGGTATTTTTGGTGGAGGAGGAAATGAGAAAAGATGATATCTTTTTCTCTTCCTTTTATTTTTATTCCTTTAAGTCACTGAACACACCTAATATTTGACTTTTGACCTCTCTTGTCCCCCTATGGATGGCCACTCTCCTAAAAGGGGTCTATTTTCCTTTTAAATATTCCCAATTAAGGTCCCTTGGCAATTTAACACCTTTAGCTATCAAAATAGGACTTTTGCACTTTATGCGATTTAGTCCTTTTTCACAATTAAGCATGAACTCGAAAAAATTAATTCACCAAAATTTTCATACTCTCATATAATTATGCCACAAAAAATAAAATAATATCAAAAATAATTTCTCTGACCTCGGGCTAGTGGTCCCGAAACCACTATTTCGACTAAGCCCAAAATCAGGATATTACATTATGTGAGCTATCTCAGGTGTCCGACAATATTCTATTCGGTTCAACGGGCAAGAATTGGAAAGGAAACCTTAAATGTTCAATATGAGAAAATACATTTATAAATGAAATGTATTGAAATGATGAGATACATGGTAAGCATGTTATGTTATGAAGATGTTATATCCAATTGAATCATATTCAAGTATAATGGTTACCCATGTTGAATTCATGTGAAATATATTCAAGTATGCTAACATGTGTTGTTGTTTGATGCTTAAGTATGTGCCAAGCTATTGGTTGGATTGTATTATGTTTACTTATAAGTTATGCATTAATAAGTGCCCAAATGGAAATATGCTTGCGTTCATTAAAGAATGGTAAGGTTTAAATTATGTAATTTCTTATGAAATGGTTTATCACATGGTTAATTCCAAAAGAGCTATGTTTAAATGCACTAGCTTGTGGCTATGGTTGATGATATGCTTATGTATTGTGTGTTTGATGATATGCTTATGTATTGTGTGTTATGTATATGAAATGGGTGTAGAAAGGTAATGAAATAGTAAGTTCATACTTAAAGTGTAAAATGATGAAAAAGAGAAAGATGAGTTGAATTGATGTTGTTATTTAAGCTAAAGAAAGTAAATGCAATGGAAAGTAATGAAATGCAAATGAAAATAAGAAAATTTGAAAGGGTTTAAGTTTTGTAAAATCCTACTCTGCTAGGGATGATATGTATATGTGATTGTGTGGATTTATTCACTTTAAGAGTTGTTGAATATGATTTCATGAATCTTGCGGTATTGGTGTAGGATTATTCTTGATATGTATAAATTTCATATTTGAAATGGATTGATATGACTAAATTTTATACGATCTTACTAAGCATTCATTGCTTACATAGTTGTTTTTCCTTTACTTTTTAGATTATCAAAAGCTTGATTGGGTTGGAAGCTAGTTGGAGATCCATCACATTATCCATCAATTTTATCGGTAGATTTCTATGCTTTGGTCAAGGTTATAATGGCATGTATAGGTGGACTATGTTATAATGTTTAATTGATGAGTTTGGTATATATATGTCATTTTGGTTGATGATTATGGCATGAAATGTTACGTTGGATTTGATTACTTAAGGTACTATTGATAGCTTGTTGGTTGTGGTTAATATGGTCAAATTGATGTATGTTCTGAAATAACCAAAATTGGTATGGTTGTTATGTATCAATTATGTTATGTTTTGGCATGAAAACAAGTTAAGTGATAATTGGTTAAATATGCACATGTATAGGTGCTTTTTTGTTGATGTTATAGCCTTTATGTTTTGTCTTGTAACTATGGTATATATATGTGACCTTATGATGGTTGATTTTATAGTCTTTATGATGCTTAAATGATGGAAGTTGAAATGGTATTTAAAATGTGTGTAATGGAATGTTCTTTGACATGGTTGAATATGGTCATTCTCGTATTTGGAATGTAGTGGACATATATGGCTAATGGTTCTAAATGTTAAATGGCCAATTTGGTATTTTTGGTGTGAATTTGATAGGTAAATAAAGTGGTAAGTTTTGGCATAAACATAGTTATAAGTTGATTGAACTTTTGCCTAAACTATGCATATGGTTTTACATGTTCAATTGTTGTGACTGAGGTGCCTTTTCGGCATATTGGTTGTATACACATATACCTTATTAGTTTAGGTTGTGGATGCATTATTTGGTGCATTTTGAATGGTTGTTTACATGTGGAAAATTGGTTGTAGGTCTGTGCATAACTGGGTGAGAAAAATGGATTGGAAATGACCTATTTTTCATCCACACGACCAGGGACACGGGTGTGACACACGAGCATGGGACACGACCGTGTGTCCCCTATAGTTTTCAAAGGATTTCAAGTCAGGTAGTTACATGGCCTAGCACATAGCCTAGCACACGGGTGTGTGAAGCTATTTCAAAGGGTATGTGTGGCTTGGCTATGTGACCCAAGTTAGAGAGTTACACAGGCACGGACACGGGTTAGGACTAGGCCGTGTTCAATTGCCCACACAACTTGAAACATGGGCGTCTGTCTCAGCCGTGCGATCCCTGCAGTTTAAAAATTTTCATCTTTTTCTTAAAAATTCTATATGTTTCTGATTTAGTCCTGACTTGTTTCTAATGTGTTTTTAGGGCCTCGAGGGCTCGTATAAGGGACAATATGTATGTCATTGATTGGTTTTGCATTAATTGATGTTGAGAATTAAATATTTTAAATTTTTTATAGTTTTGAAATGTAAACTTCGATAATACTTTGTAACCCTATTCCAGGAAAGATATGGGTTAGGGGTTTTACTTATTTGGGTACAAATAAATTGCATCCACATTTTAGCCTTAAGAGACATGCTAGTTGGGTGAAAGGATATTGGAGAATTAATGCCCAGTTCGCATTTCCAAATGCCTAGCCCCTCAATTAAATAGTTTATTATGTTGACCATATCTATATTTTGATAAAATTTCAAGTAGGTTCTATTTTAGAAAATCGTATATATAGAATAAAGCATCATAAAATTTATAGATTTTTGGGGGTGAGATGGAGATTTCTTTACCCTTAAGAGTTACATGCGACCATGGTTCGCCTAATAGTTTCTTTGCTTTGGACTTTTTTAACGAAGCGTAAAATTTTTGTACAACTGGAATGCATGCCCATTTTTGTTGGGGTTTCCACTTATAGTAGTGCACTAAATCGTATATATTGCTATCGATACCTTTTGGGAATTCGAATCCCTTTTTCTAGAGAAGTGTTTTCTTCTAGATTTCAAATAAGTAATTTTTCACTTCTTTCTATCTAAGGCTAGCAAACCATTGATGGCTCATTATTCGTAATTCCTCTAAATTGCTCGGAAGCCATGTAAAACACCTCAAAGTTTCAACAACCAATGACCGGAAAAGAAAAACTATTAAAACACTAAAGTATAATTAAACAAGGGTTGGGATGCTTAACCTCTTTCATCGCTTTGCTTGAGTTTGCTAAACATGTTGGATGTTGGTAAAGACACGACCTTGTCCTGTACGACAATGGAGTAGTAATTGTGGTGAAAGGAAGAAGAATTATACTAGAGAAATAAGAGAAAGAATAGGGGAGGTTTCTTTTAACCCAAGGAAAAGAGAAGTGGGGGATGCTTGGTGGCTGAGGTTTAAGTTTGAGGGTTTAGGAAGCTGTTGAGTGTGTTATATTAGAGGTTTTAGGGTTAAATGGTGTGGGTTTTAAACATGATTTTGGTGGGTTACATGAAAATCTTAAAAAAATCTACAGATTCAATGTTATGTTGCAACACTCGGTATGGATGTCGTGACACCGATCTTTAAAGCTTCCAGTTTTTTGTTTCAAAATATTGTGTTGTGACACCGGGGTTTGATTTTGTGACTCTACACCTATATTTTTAAAAACTTCGCGTTGAAGTTTAGTGTCGCAACACTAAGGTTCAGTGTTGTGACATTGGCTCTATGTTTTCCAAAATCAATCGTTTTGGTGTTGTGGCACTGCACTAACATCATCGACGATCATTTTCTTCAGGCGTGTCTGGCTATCCTACTTAACCCTAATTACTATACCCTTTTATAATAACACACTTTTTCTCCTTTGAGTTTTAATCCTAATCTACTGACTATTCAAACAAATTGAAAATAATGGTTCAAAAACCTGAAAAATGATAATACATAATTTATAGCACAGGTTAAGAAATTCAACGCTAGATTTCAAATATGACTCCTTAATTCATTCAGATCCCAATTCCAATGGTCTTCTGAACCTCCTTCTTCATTTTGTACTTTCGTTATTACTCTACACTCTAATTTTTTCTTTGCAAATGCGTTCTCAATGGTAACCCCAAAATAATGCTTAAGTCTTTGCCCATTAACACCGAAGGCTTCCCCTTCTTTAGTTGTTAGTTCTACTGCTCCATTAAGTGATACATGATTTACTATGTATGGCCCTATCCATCTCGAGTGAAAGTTGCCTGAAAATACTTTAAGTCTAGAGTTGAAGAGCAATACCTATTGTTCTGGTAGGAAAATTTGGTTCTTGATCATTGCGCCATGTTTCAGCTTGCTCTTTTCTTTATATAGTTTCACATTTTCATAAGGCATAAACCTAAACTATTCCAACTCATGTAACTAAATAACTATGCTTTTCGAGCCAAGATGGGATCTAAGTTCAGTTCTTTGATGGCTCAATATGCTTTTTTTTCTTAACTTAATTTGTAGGTGGCAATTTTTTTTGTAATCTGTATAGAGACATACCCATTGGGGTTTGTAAGTTGTCTTATATGCCCATAACGTGTCATCCAATCATGTGCTCCAGTCTTTCCAATTCAAGTTCACAGTATTCTCCAATATCTGTTTCACCTCATGATTTGATACTTCTACCTGTCCATTATCCTGTAGGTGATATGTTGCGATGATCATATGTTTGACACTATATTTGGCTAAGCCAGCTTCTAAATGTTTGTTGCAGAAGTAGGATCCTTCATCACTAACAAGTGCTCTAGGAGTCCCAAATCGCAGCTCTACTTTAGCGTCATTTGCTAGTAATTTTACAAGTTCCACCCACTTTGAGATATAGTCTACTACCAAAAGGATATATTGATTTCTGAAAGAATTAGGAAATGGTCCTATAAAGTCTTTACCTCAAACATAAAAAACTTCTACCTATAGAATTTTGGTTTGTGACATTCATCCCTTTCTAAAATATTCCCTATTCACTGACATCTGTCCCATCCCTGTGCATACTCGTAAGTGTTTTTGATAATATTCGACCAGTAGAATCTTGACTGTAATACTTTTTTTTGCCATTCTTTTGCCTCGAAACTGACCACCAAATGGCGATGTGTGACATCGTAACAATATCTCTTCTATTCACTCTTCAACCACACACAGCAAGATTAAGTGGTCTGCACCTTGTCAAAATACATACGGTTCCTCCCATATGTATTTCTGAGTGTCATGCATAATTTTCTTCTTCTTTTCTTCCATGATGCATTTGCAGGAAAAATGCCTCGAGCCAAGTAATTGACAATATCAACATACCAGGGTGTTTTGTGAGTCAATCACATTACCTAATTATGGTCCACTTGAAACAACTGCTCGTCAATAATTCTCTCATTTGTTCCCTTGTCCAACTTTTTTTCTGCTTCCATTTCCAACCTTGAAAGATGATCTATAACTTGATTTTATGTTCCTTTCCTATTTAGAATCCAAAGATAAAATTCTAGAAGTAGTAATGCCCACAGTATTAATTTGGCTTTTGTCTCTTTTTTTTTCATGAGATATTTCAGAGCTGGGTGGTCTATGTAGATATATACTCGGTTCGCCATTAAGTACAGTCAAAAAATTTCACATGCTAACACCACAGGTAACATTTCTTTTTCAGTAGTGGTATAATTACATTGAGCAAGGTTCAATGTCTTACTCGCGTAATGGATCGCATGGAATATCTTTCTTTGTCTTGTCCCAGAACTGTTCCCATAACATGGTCACTAGCATCACACATAATGAAAAAGGGTTTTGTCCAGTCCCAGAAATTTGATAAGTGCTAAAAGTAACATGTTTTAATCCCATTCTTAATGCGTTTTTGGGTGAATCTTTGATGTTAATTGTGAATTTTATGCTCCTATCCTTTAAATTCATTTTCTATACTTAGGAGAGCATCTAGGATAAAAAGAAGTGAAAAGAAGCGAAAAATGGATAATCAGAACAAGTACAGAGGTTACGCAGGTTGGATCATTCTACACGGCCTCGACACACGGCTGTGTGAGCTATACGGGCTGCCACACAACCATGTTGCAAGCTGTGTAGATTTTGCGAATTGCACTCCAAACAGTGGAAAAACATAATTTGTAGGGTTTTTCATACACTCTAAGACCTATACATGACAAAAATAAGGAGATAGGAGTGAGCTGTCATAGAATACTCAAGAAAACAACAGAAAAAATGCCATTGAAGCTGATTTTGAAGTAGATTTCCATCAAGATTGAAATTCCCTTTTGATTTCTTTAGAGATTATTATGAGTTTATTTGTTTCTTGTGGTTATACTGTATTTTGGATGTTTTTATTTGCTAGGATGAACTAATTTTCTAAATACCTAAAGAGATGAACCCTATGATGGATTCTGTCATTTGATTTTTATTTTATGCAGTAAAGACTTAAATCTTGTTCTAAATTATGTGTGCTTAATTCTTGGTTTAGTATTTCTTGAGTGTTGGTCCATGTTTAATGTGCTTAAATTAGAGGAGGAATAGACCCTGTTTAAGAGTAGATCTAGCATAATTGAGAGGAGTTGCATGCAATCTTAGAAATAGGATGAGACAGATCTACCGAATTAGATTCAAATCTAATAGGGGGATCCATAAATCGGGTTAATGCGATAATAGTAGTTTTAATTAGAAAAGAATTTCAATTAATCAACCTAGAGTCAGTTGCTCTTAGTCTTGAAGAGAGATATTAGCATAGTTTAGATATTTCTACAGATCAAGATACTAAGTCGAGAAATTACGTAATTTAGATTAATAATGACTGATGAAATCTAGGTAGATTCTTTCCTGGGTATTGTTTCGCTTCTTGATTTTTTACTCGATTATTTTCTTGATTTGTTCTTTGTCGCGTTCATAGTTAATTAGTTTAGTTAATTTTAATTTTCAATCAATCATTTGAATTTATTGGTTAAATAATATAAAAACGATAATTATTAGTACTTTTAGTCTTCGTAGGAACGATATCTTTCCTCACCGTAGTTATACTATTAATTATTATGTGCACTTGCCTTAGTCAAATTTTTAGTTGGTTTATGAATGCATCAATTGAGTTCTGTTTGTGTACTCCAAAATCCTAGATGCATTCTTTATTAAATATAAAGTTAGTGTCTTTTTGCAGTAGTTGACTCAGTGGTTTCGAGATTTGAGCGAAATCTTTTATGAATCTTATGTAAAAAATTTCGAACCCTCAAATTGTTATTGGATGTGGTAGTTTCTCGATAACTTCAATCTTTGCTTTGTCTACTTCCAACCCTTTCTTGAAGATTTGATGCCCTCAGACAATTCCTTTGTTTACCATAAATTGACAATTTTCCTAGTTAATAACTAAATTTATGTCTTCACTTATTTTCAAGATTCGCTCCAAGTTGCTTAAGCATTCCATAAATGAATCCCTATATATAGAGAAGTCATCCATAAAAATATCTAGACCTTTTTACAATGTGTTAGTGAAAATTATTGTCTTACATCTCATAAAAGTGGTTGGAGCATTACACAGTCCAAAAGGTATTCTTTGAAATGCATATGTTCTAAATGGACATGTGAAGTAGTTTTTTCCTAATCATCAGGATGTATTGGAATTTGATGATATCCCAAATATCTATCAAGGAAACAATAATACTCATTTCTAGCTAATCTGTCTAACATTTGATCGTTGAATATGAGTGGGAAATGATCCCTTTTGGTTGCATCGTTCAGTTTTCACCCTATTGGATTTGGTGCCCTAAATGTAGTATTTTCGTCTTAGTAAACTCGTAATTTTTTAAACAGATTGGCTAATAAAACTATTCATTGATTACATTAATACTTTTTATAATTTTCCTAACATGGTTTTTGCAACCAAATCAAAATGGAAGCAAATGTTTCTCATTGGTTGTCTAATTGTTTAACTAATACTAAGTGGTATTACCTAGTCAGATCATAGTACAAAAAGACAGCATGAACTAGTATATGAACCCAAACATGTTTTTACTTTAATCGAAAATGCATAAACCAATTAAAAGACTAGTATGTTGTCTATCAAGTCTAATTGGGGAGATGGCTTGTCTTGAGCATCGGAACAAATGACTCCCAGAAAATAGAGACATAGATGTGACTGACTGGATTGACAGTACATCGAACAGGACCCAAGAAAAACAGATCCTAAATCCATTTATGGGTTTATCCACTTGTGGCATTCATAGTGTGACATACCTAAATCCTGAGTGGATGATGGACTATGTATGTGTGACTCATACCCTTTGATGTAAGTAAAAGCCTAAGTTCAAATAGATAAGAAACTAAAAGCTAGTGCGTTGGGTGTATGAATTTTATAGTATGTAGTGTCATTAACAATAGTGGAATTCATAGCCCAAAACATAGATAAATGATATTCTCTCGCTGGCATTACATGGTTGATGAAAAGTAAACGTGGCCACGGGTCGTTCGTTTTTGTAATGGATGACTTGATCACTATTTGATAGGGATTGACTTTTCATGAAGGAAGATGTAATGATTACCATGAGATAAAATATGATCATATTGGGAAAACATATATTATCCCAAAGAGATTAATGATATCTTATGAGAGTAACACACTTGTGACAAAGTCATTGGAAGAACACTGAGTAGTTGTTTTCGTAATGCTATGTCATTGGGGAGAGCTCAGTCAGGATACTATTGGACGGACTTCGTGGCTAAATAAGTTTATAATTAATAAGCAAAAAAATATAGAACTTAATTATAAATCATTTGAGCCTCAACTACATATGAACCTTGTAACAAACTATAACGTGCCTTACCCAAGTGTACGTAGTCGTTCAGTTAGCATTTCCATAGGGACTGTATAAGCTTAATCAATTCAATTGCAAAATTATATTTAAAAATTCGATATAAAAAACTCAATAAATTTGGATGGTGATGATTTAATTAAATTAAATGCAAGGAGTGATCCCTATGCAATTTCTAATCTAAATGTAATTTTACCTAAATGTATGAATAATGGCTTTAGTAATAAAAAAACAATCAACTTTAAATGAGCTAGGATAATTATATTAATTAATTCAATTTGCTTTTATCTTGTTAACATGTTCAGAATTATTCCCATGGCAACTAGATCTTTGATGGGTTTGGAAACCAAATGAAGTCCTCTTGGATCTTTTACTTAGTTAAATATGCATTTTATTGATCATATTAAACTAATATTTTTTTAGCATTTATGCAAGGTCACAAGGACATTTACGTTTGCAATAGTTTAATTACATAAATTTAAAAACCATGCATGATAATAGACCTAACTAAAGATACTATGAACCTTAACTTGGTCAATTTTAATGACCTACATTAAACATTGCACTTTTACATTATGCATCTACTAATCGTCGCCTAGTTAGGATCACTCAGCTAATCGGAGTGCACCCAATCACGTATGAATGAAATGCAGCAAGATATTAATTGAAAATATAATCGACTAAGGCACAAAACATGTTAACATGAATTAAATAAATTTCATCAATTAAATATAATTATCCCAACAATTAGGATTTAGAAGAACATAGTTGATGTCAAAAACATTAAATTTAAAGAAAACATATTGAAATAAATAACAAGAAAAAAGATTAAACTTAGTTCAATAGCCTTTCGGATCTATTATGACTAATGTGCTCTACTTTACTCAGTTCAGTAGCCTTTCGGATTTGTTCTGACCGATGCGCTCCTTTGTTCTTATGAAAGCTTCTTTTGCTAAGGGTTTAGAAGGTAGTCAACTAAGGAGTGATATTGATAAAGCTTTTGAGGCTAAAGATGGAGAGGGGATGGACGGCTATGCAAGGGAAAAAGGGAGAAGGATTTGAGAGAACTAAAGTGAGAGAGAAATGTAGAGAAAATGAGGAATGAGGGATGAAGGATGAGGGATGATTTAGAAGTGAGGGATGTAAAGGTATTTATAGGTGAGGAGTAGGGTTTGAATTTACTAAAAATAGTTTAAAATTACCTTCATTCCTCTCTCATGTGGCTGTCCATGTATCAAGGAAAGGGGATGAGCAAGCCTTCCATTTTGAATTTGAATTTCAAGCTAAAGATAGCTATGTAGTGGATGGTTTCAACAGGTAAGTTGTTGGGTTAAATTTTGATTGTTTTCCAACTTCAATGACCTTCATTTAAATATCCCCAAAAAACTTTCTGGGTAGCCAATATCAAGTGCCGAAACAGGGCTTTTAATCCCCCTTGTTGGACAGTTCTTCAGTCCAAAACTTAGCAGACATGTCCATCTTTTTATCACATTTCTTTATTGGGTCAAGTAGTCAATCCCTATGCCCAAATTGCATGGTCTTGCCGGCCACGTGGATAAATTGTGCATGACCACCTTTTATTTCTTTACATCATGTCTCTAAAGCCTATCTATATAGTCAAAAGATACATACATTAATAAATTAACATGAATTAATATAAAATAAGCCTAAAAATTATGTAATTAAGCATAATTTCACATACTTTCTAATTTCATGTCTAAAATTACTAATTAAGTAAAATTCACTTATTTCAATCAGAATTACTCGAGATAAACATAATAATTAAGCAAAATGGTAGTAAAAACATGTAACACCCCGAACCCGAGGCCGTCGCCGGAGTCGAACACGAGGTGTTAACAGACTTCAAACCACTTAAAAAAATTTCCCAGACAAGCTGCCAATCTGCGTACTAGTCGCTTTAAAAATCATATCTTGAGTTCTGAAACTCAAAATCCAGTTCCGTAAATTTTCCCTAAAACTAGACTCATATTCCCATCTACATATTTTTTTCTAGAATTTTTGGTTGGGCCAATTAGTACAGTTTATTAGTCAAAGTCTCCCATGTTACAGGGATCGACTACACTGACCTTTGCGCATTACGACTTGGATATCTCCCTGTACAGGGCTTCATTACTGATGTCGTTTGTTTCTATAGAAACTAGACTCGAAGGGGAATCTATGCACATATGGCATGACTTCTAATTATCTCTGGTTAATTTATAATGAATTTCCAAAGTCGGAACAGGGAATCCAGAAATCGCTCTGGCCCTGTTTCACAAGAGTTTAATTATCTCCTAACATACAGCTCATATTGTCGTTTCGTTTCCTCTATATGAAAATAGACTCATCGAGATTCGATTATATAATTTATTTATTAATTAATTCCACTCCTACTATTTTTAGTGATTTTTAAATCTCACGTCACTGCTGCTGCCAGCATCTGTTACTAAAGCAACTATGCCTATTTCGTGATTTCTCCTTGATCTAACTAGTAATTCATCATACATATCACAAATTATGATCATGACTAGCCATGCCAAGGGCTAATCATTGTCAAACATCTCCCTACTACACTATTGCCATATCATGAATTTTGACACCAAAAATAATCAACCATGACATGTGGCATAAAAATCGAATTTCCAATACTTACGACCTAACATTATAGAACCAAATCCAACCGAACATTTATGCCATTTTCGCATGGCTAAAAGTTTACATACCAAATTTTAACAAAACATATTAACCTATACATGCCGAAATGTTCTCCTAGACCGACTAAAAAGAAGATACCAAAAGTTGCTAGCCGGTGTGATGACTTCGATGACGGCCCGATCACGCAAAAAGAGACGAGTCCAAGAAACCTAAAATAGGTGACAAGGAAACACCGAGTGAGTATATAACTCAGTAAGTCATAAGCAATGCACTACCATCCATTAATAACATTATCACAAGAGGAAACAAAATGGAACGAGGCTAGTTACTCCATCCATACCGAACCATACCATAGTTCCTTAGACCTATCGGTTCGATCTCATACCAAGTCATGCATTCACATTCCATATACTAATCAATAGGATATTTGAGGCATTTTCATACATCATTGTATTTTCGTTACAATCATACAACTAAACGACCTTTCACCTATTCCACGATAAATCTTATGTTCAAACTTACCAAGCTCAACTCCAAATATAAACATAGCGCCTATTAGCCATGAACTCAAGGTACTTACCCGATCCGCTGTCCGTGATCAACTCAATAATGTCGCACACTTAGTGTCCATAGTGATTCAAAAGTATATATTAAGTCCGCACACTCAGTGCTATATAATCAACTCGCACACTTAGTGCTATATAATCAAACTCGCACACTTAGTGCTGTACAATTTAAACCCGCACACTTAGTGCCAATCTCATGATCATAAATGTTTATACCCGCACACTTAGTGCCGAGATCAACAACTCAATACATCTCACCTCTTTTCTTTTCATTCAACACTTTCATCACCACATGCATACATGTATATATATATTTATCATTCCATTCAGCATCATTACATAGACGTTATGACCATTTAAATTAATACAAACTATATGCTTAATGACTTACTTTGTGTTGGGTAAGACGGTTCCAACTCGGCTACTCGATGATCTTTTCTTTGCCTTTGCTTGATTCTCCTCCTTTAACTCCTTGAGCTTAATCAATAAATCAACTAGTTTAACCATCTTGCTAAACATTCATAATTCAATTACACATGCATATGTATGTCTGTATATTCGGCAACCATCCTCACTAATTACCCATTTAGTCGATTATACACATAATTAAAGGTAACATCACGAATGGGCATACTTATGTATATATATATGTATATATATATATACTTCGGAATGGGCATCACAATTAGATTTAACACCACCTTCATACTCAATTAGATGGCTGAATGCATGTATATATGTACAATGTCAACTATAACATCATTTAAACACCTAATTTCATCTCATGAACACTCGACCCATTTTTACCCCATATGGCCGAATGTGTAAGATTACATTCAACACCACCGATGTACTTAATTAGGTGGCCAAATATACCAAGTTAGACTTGACATTATACGTCACAAGAACTCTAATTTAATTTGTCAATTGCTTGGCCAAGAACTCACAAGTGCCTTATCTACAACCTATTCGGCCTTACTACTTAAACTTAGCCTTTCATACACTTATCTCTATTGTTTTAGAAGGCCGAATCCTTATGTGTTCCAACATCTAGCTTACTCAATTCAACACATCAAAACGACATTTAGGCCGATTTTGCTAGCACACAAGCCTTTGACCGAATGTCCTTGACCTCTAGTCACCTAAATTTTTATTCTTTAAAACTCATCCAACTCATATTTTTCATTCACAACCTCCTTAACTTCAATTTATTCACATCTTTAATCATGCTACATTCGACCATTATTTAACAATAATTCATGTATCCTTTTTATTAAACACTCAAAATCAACCATCTTCATACCTCATCACCAAAGACATCAAAATACCAACCAAGAATGTAACATTCATGGCCGAATATCATCTCCATCAATTAACAAAATTTGAACCATGGCTAGGTAGATTTCAAACTTACAACTTAAAATATACATGAATCTCAAAGAATAATATCAAACATACCTCAATCTAGATACATGCATGGCCAAACTTCTTAGAAACTTTTCCTCTAGGCACTGAATATTCAAGAGCTTCTTAATTAACTTAAAGGTGACCAAATGCCTTAACTTCAATTTCTTCTTTTTCTTTCTTTAAGTACGGCAATTGTAATAAGGAAAAGGATGAACACTCCTTCTTCCTCCCTTATTTTATTCATCTTTTTCCTTTTTAATTCCTTTCTTTTATTTATTCTAATTTACTTACCAATATTAAATAGTAAACAACATAAACTTGGAGGAATGGAACCATGCTTGGCCGGCCACTTATCATGAATTGGGCACTTTGACATGCAAACCCAAACTTTCCTATTTTAATACTATTTGGTCCTTACTTATTTACCTATCATAACTTTCTAAGTCTCTCAACTAGATCCTTTCAAGCAAAATTCACATTCCTAATATAAAATTAAAACATCAAATTTTTATACAAGTACTATCACACATATAAGATATGCAAATAAAATTTTAACTAAATTTTATGACTCGGTTTTGTGGTCCCGAAACCACATTCCGACTAGGGTCGAATTAGGGCTGTCACAACTCTCCCCCACATAAGGAATTTTCGTCCCCGAAAATCTTACCAGTGAAAAATTTAGGATATCGATCCTTCATAGAGTCCTCAAGTTCCCAAGTGGCTTCTTCGATTCCGTGTTTATGCCACAACACCTTCACTAATGGGATTTCTTATTTCGCAACTCTTTTACTTCACGCATCAAAATGCGAACTGGCTCTTCTTCATAACTCAAGTTAGGCTGAATCTCGATCTCAGATGGAGTGATTACGTGCGACGGGTTGGACCTATATCGTCGAAGCATCGAGACATGGAAAACGTTGTGAATCTTTTCAAGCTCAGGGGGTAAAATTAATCGGTATGCAACTGGTCCAACTCGTTCGGATACCTCATACGGACCGATGAACCTCGGACTTAGTTTGCCCTTACGACCAAATCTAAGCACCTTCTTCCAGGGTGAAACTTTGAGAAATACTTTGTCTCCGACCTGATATTCAATGTCTTTTCTTTTCAAATCCGCATACGACTTTTGACGATCCGAAGCGGCTTTCAAACTTTCGCGAATTACTCAGACTTTCTGCTCGGCATCCTTAATCAAATCAACCCCAAAGATCTTACTTTCACTACGTTCAGTCCAAAATAATGGGGTACAGCATTTACGACCGTATAAAGCCTCGTAAGGTGCCATCTTAATGCTTGACTGAAAACTATTATTGTAAGCGAATTCGATCAAAGGCAGATATCTTTCCCATGAACCACAAAACTCTAAAACACAACATCTCAACATATCCTCGAGTATTTGAATTATCCGCTCAGATTGGCCATCGGTCTGAGGATGGAATGCGGTGCTAAAGTGCATCTTGGTACCCAATGCTTCTTGTAATTTCTTCCAAAATCGCGAGGTAAATCTTGGGTCTCTATCCGACACGATGGAAATAGGTACCCCATGCAACTGAACTATTTGGGAGACATATAATTCATCCAATTTATCGAGCGAAAAATCCGTACAGACGGGGATAAAATGAGCAGACTTGGTCAATTTATCAACAATGACCCAGATTGCATCTTTCTTGATGGCAATGGCAATCCAGATACAAAATCCATCGTTACCCGATCCCACTTCCATTCGGGTATCATGATCGGCTGAAGTAATCCCGGCGGCACTTGATGTTCCGCTTTTACTTGTTGACATATCAGACACCTTGAAACAAATTTAGAAATGTCTCGTTTCATACCGGGCCACCAAAATTAGCGTTTCAGGTCATTGTACATTTTAGTACTACCCGGGTGGACTGACATTCGACTACTATGAGCCTCGTTCAAAATCATCGAAATAAGTTCCGAATTTCTTGGAACACATAATCGACCTCTGAACGTCAAGCAATCATTGTCGTCAATCCAGAATTCTGATTCCTTATTCGAAGCACATTCAGCTCGTTTGGTGACCAATTCAGCATCGACTTTCTGGGATTCAAGTATTTGACGAATCAATAATGGTTTGGCCTCTAATTCAGCTACTAGCACCCCATCGGGTGGGACGGATAAGTGAGCATTCACCGCTCTCAAAGCAAACAGTGCTTTCCGACTTAAAGCATTGGCAACCACGTTAGCCTTTCCCGGGTGATAATCAATAACAAGTTCATAGTCTTTCAACAACTCAAGCCAACGTCTTTGTCACAGATTTAGATCTCTTTGAGTCATCAAATATTTAAGACTTTTGTGGTCCGAATAAATATATCACCTTTCCCCAAACAAGTAATGCCGCCATATTTTCAGGGCGAACACTATGGCCGCCAATTCAAGATCATGGGTCGGATAGTTTCTCTCATGCGGCTTTAATTGTCTCGACGCGTAAGCCACAACTCGACCTTCTTGCATCAACACACAACCTAGCCCAAGTAAGGATGCATCACTATAAATGTAAAACTCTTTGCCGGACTCCGGTTGTACTAGCACTGGAGCTTCGGTTAAACAGGTCTTTAGTCGATCGAAACTCTTCTGACATTTCTCTGTCCACTCAAACTCAACATCTTTTTGGAGTAGTTTCGTCAACGGTGCAGCTATCATCGAGAAACCTTTTACAAATCGTCGGTAATAACCGGCGAGCCCCAGGAAGCTCTGAACTTCGGTAATATTTCTTGGAGGCTTCCAGTTAAGTATGGCTGAAATTTTGCTTGGGTCAACTCGAATACCCGATGCGGATACCACATGACCCAAGAAGCTAACCTCTCTTAACCAGAACTCACACTTACTGAACTTAGCATATAACTTCTTATCCCGCAAAATTTGCAACACTAATCTCAGGTGCTCAGCATGTTCGGTCTCATCTCTTGAATAGACTAAGATGTCATCAATGAACACAACTACGAACCGGTCCAAATACTGTCTGAAGATCCGATTCATCAAATCCATAAATACCGCAGGGGCATTAGTGAGCCCGAACGGCATCACTAAGAACTCGTAGTGACCGTACCTCGTTCTGAAAGCAGTTTTGGGTACGTCCGAATCTCGAATCCGCAACTGATAATAACCCGATCTCAAATCTATCTTTGAAAACACTGAGGCTCCCTTTAGTTGATCAAACAAATCATCAATACGCGGTAATGGATATTTATTCTTTATCGTCACTTTATTCAGTTGACGATAGTCAATGCACAAACTCATGGTTCCGTCCTTCTTTTCACGAACAATACTGGTGCACCCCAAGGTGAGAAACTTGGTCGAGCGAAACCTCTATCCGTCAACTCTTGCAATTGAGCTTTCAATTCCTTTAACTCGGTTGGTGCCATACGATACGGAGCTATCGAAATTGGCGTAGTTCCAGGTACAAGCTCAATACCAAACTCTACCTCCCGAACAGGTGGTAAACCCGGTAATTCTTCAGGAAAAACATCCGAGTATTCACAAACCACCGGTACAGATTCGCGTTTCTTTTCTAATTCTTTGTCATCAAGTACATACGCAAGGTATGCTTCGCACCCTTTTCTTACATATTTCTGGGCCAACATTGCTGATATTACAGCTGGCAACCCCCTTAAGCCCGTAGACTCAACTCGGATTATCTCGTTATTTGCGCACCTCAAATCGATGGTTTTTCTTTTGCAGTTCACCACTGCATCATGTACGGTCAACCAATCCATACCAAGAATAACATCAAATTCGTCAAACGGCAAAAGCATCAAATCGGCCGGAAAACAGGATTCTTGGATTATTAGAGGGCATCTCTTACACACTTTATCAACAAGTACGTATTGACCCAAAGGGTTTGACACTCGAATTACGAACTCAGTAGACTCAACAGGTAGAGTCTTACTGGATGCTAAGGTTTCACATACATATGAATGAGTAGAGCCAGGGTCAATCAATGCAATCACATTAGTATCAAAGAGAGTGAAGGTACCAGTGATGACGTCAGGGGAGGATGCCTCCTCTCGTGCGCGAATGGCATATGCTCTAGCAGGAGTACGGTTCTCGGCTCGAACAGCCGTATCAGAGGCCCCTCTCTGACTACCACCCCTACCTCCTAAAATTCTCGGTGGTCTACCTCTAGTTGTCACTCCACTAGGTCTTGCACCTTGAATCTTATTCTTCTCATCAAGCTCCGTGCAATCTCTAATGAAGTGGTCCTTTGAACCGCATCCGTAACAGGCCCTGTTAGTAGACTTACCCCAACATTCACCTAGGTGTCGTCTTCCGCATTGGGGACATTCAAGTTTCTCTTGACGATTATTGCCCACATTAGCTACCGAAGTAGCTCGGGAGTCCGTCGGTGGTCGTGCTCTGATGGAAATTCCCGCAGTCGTCCTCGACTTATTAGTGTCCTCCCTGAACTTCTTTACAGCTGAGAACGGAGCTTTACCCGTCGATCTTTTACGATAGTCTCTAGCTTCAAATTCAGCCTTCTTCTTCTCCTTTCCAAGTTCTTCTGCCTTGCAGGCTCGTTCGACTAGTGTCACGAATTCTTTTATCTCCAAAATACCCACTAGTAGCTTTAAATCTTCATTCAACCCTTCTTCGAATCTTTTGCACATAGCAACCTCATCAGCTACACACTCCCGGGCATACCTACTGAGTCTTACGAATTCATGTTCGTATTCAGATACTGTCATACGGCCTTGCTTGAGTTCCAAGAATTCCTTACGCTTTTGGTCAATGAACCGTTGACTAATATATTTCTTTCGAAATTCCGTTTGAAAGAAGTCCCAAGTAACTCGTTCGTTTGGGACTATGGAAATCAGGGTCCTCCACCAATAGTAGGCTGAGTCCCGCAACAAGGATATAGCACACTTTAGACATTCATCGGGCGTGCATGACAGTTCATCAAACACCCGAATGGTGTTATCAAGCCAGAACTCGGCCCTTTCAGCATCATCAGTAACTATGGCCCTGAACTCCTCAGCCCCGCGCTTCCTAATCAAGTCTACAGGTGGCTTACTCAGCCTCACAGGATCAGTAACTAATGGCATTACGGGCTCTTGGGGTGGATTATTCAAATTCGGGAATTGTTGGACAGCCGGATTGGTTCGGGCATATTGCGTGACCCACTCATTCATCATGGTAAAGAAGGCTTGTTTAGCCCCCTCACCTTGATTATTCGCAGATGACTGAGGTTCAACAGGCGGTGTCCCTTGTGCAGGAGCAGCCGCTACACTTTCAACGTCATCCGCCAAGGTTCTCTCTACACCGGGATCCATTTACTAATCAAAACAAAAGTTTTAACCGTCAGAAGTCATCACACATTTAAACATTAACATTAAGGCATGTACAGCTAGACTCATACGTGCTATGGTAGTCCTAGAACCGACTAAACCATAGCTCTGATACCAATCAAATGTAACACCCCGAACCCGAGGCCGTCGCCGGAGTCGAACACGAGGTGTTAACAGACTTCAAACCACTTAAAAAAATTCCCAGACAAGCTGCCAATCTGCGTACTAGTTGCTTTAAAAATCATATCTTGAGTTCTGAAACTCGAAATCCAGTTCTGTAAATTTTCCCTAATACTAGACTCATATGCCCATCTACATATTTTTTTCTAGAATTTTTGGTTGGGCCAATTGGTACAGTTTATTAGTCAAAGTCTCCCATGTTACAGGGATCGACTACACTGACCTTTGCGCATTACGACTTGGATATCTCCCTGTACAGGGCTTCATTACTGATGTTGTTTGTTTCTATAGAAACTAGACTTGAAGGGGAATCTATGAACATATGGCATGACTTCTAATTATCTCTGGTTAATTTATAATGAATTTCCAAAATCGGAACAGGGAATCCAGAAATCGCTCTGGCCCTGTTTCACAAGAGTTTAATTATCTCCTAACATACAGCTCATATGGTCGTTTCGTTTCTTCTATATGAAAATAGACTCATCGAGCTTCGATTACATAATTTAGTCATTAATTAATTCCACTCCTACTATTTTTAGTGATTTTTCAATCTCACGTCACTGCTGCTGCCAGCATCAGTTACTAAAGCAACTATGCCTATTTCGTGATTTCTCCTCGATCTAACTAGTAATTCATCATACATATCACAAATTATGATCATGACTAGCCATGCCAAGGGATAATCATTGTCAAACATCTCCCTACTACACTATTGCCATATCATGAATTTTGACACCAAAAATAATCAACCATGACATATGGCATAAAAATCGAATTTCCAAGACTTACGACCTAACATTATAGAACCAAATCCAACCGAACATTTATGCCATTTTCGCATGGCTAAAAGTTTACATACCAAATTTCAACAAAACATATTAGCCTATACATGCCGAAATGTTCTCCTAGACCGACTAAAAAGAAGATACCAAAAGTTGCTAGCCGGTGTGATGACTTTGATGACGGCCCGATCACGCAAAAAGAGACGAGTCCAAGAAACCTAAAATAGGTGACAAGGAAACACCGAGTGAGTATATAACTCAGTAAGTCATAAGCAATGCACTACCATCCATTAATAACATTATCACAAGAGGAAACAAAATGGAACGAGGCTAGTTACTCCATCCATACCGAACCATACCATAGTTCCTTAGACCTATCGGTTCAATCTCATACCAAGTCATGCATTCACATTTCATATACTAATCAATAGGATATTTGAGGCATTTTCATACATCATTGTATTTTCGTTACAATCATACAACTAAACGACCTTTCACCTATTCCACGATAAATCTTATGTACGTGACTTCAATTATAATTGTCACATAGGTTCAAACTTACCAAGCTCAACTCCAAATATAAACATAGCGCCTATTAGCCATGAACTCAAGGTACTTACCCGATCCGCTGTCCGTGATCAACTCAATAATGTCGCACACTTAGTGTCCATAGTGATTCAAAAGTATATATTAAGTCCGTACACTCAGTGCTATATAATCAACTCGCACACTTAGTGCTATATAATCAAACTCGCACACTTAGTGCTGTACAATTTAAACCCGCACACTTAGTGCCAATCTCATGATCATAAATGTTTATACCCGCACACTTAGTGCCGAGATCAACAACTCAATACATCTCACCTCTTTCTTTTCATTCAACACTTTCATCACCACATGCATACATGTATATATATATTTATCATTCCATTCAGCATCATTACATAGACGTTATGACCATTTAAATTAATACAAACTATATGCTTAATGACTTACTTTGTGTTGGGTAAGACGGTTCCAACTCGGCTACTCGATGATCTTTTCTTTGCCTTTGCTTGATTCTCCTCCTTTAACTCCTTGAGCTTAATCAATAAATCAACTAGTTTAACCATCTTGCTAAACATTCATAATTCAATTACACATGCATATGTATGTCTGTATATTCGGCAACCATCCTCACTAATTACCCATTTAGTCGATTATACACATAATTAAAGGTAACATCACGAATGGGCATACTTATGTATATATATATGTATATATATATATACTTCGGAATGGGCATCACAATTAGATTTAACACCACCTTCATACTCAATTAGATGGCTGAATGCATGTATATATGTACAATGTCAACTATAACATCATTTAAACACCTAATTTCATCTCATGAACACTCGACCCATTTTACCCCATATGGCCGAATGTGTAAGATTACATTCAACACCACCGATGTACTTAATTAGGTGGCCAAATATACCAAGTTAGACTTGACATTATACGTCACAAGAACTCTAATTTAATTTGTCAATTGCTTGGCCAAGAACTCACAAGTGCCTTATCTACAACCTATTCGGCCTTACTACTTAAACTTAGCCTTTCATACACTTATCTCTATTGTTTTAGAAGGCCGAATCCTTATGTGTTCCAACATCTAGCTTACTCAATTCAACACATCAAAACGACATTTAGGCCAATTTTGCTAGCACACAAGCCTTTGACCGAATGTCCTTGACCTCTAGTCACCTAAATTTTATTCTTTAAAACTCATCCAACTCATATTTTTCATTCACAACCTCCTTAACTTCAATTTATTCACATCTTTAATCATGCTACATTCGACCATTATTTAACAATAATTCATGTATCCTTTTTATTAAACACTCAAAATCAACCATCTTCATACCTCATCACCAAAGACATCAAAATACCAACCAAGAATGTAACATTCATGGCCGAATATCATCTCCATCAATTAACAAAATTTGAACCATGGCTAGGTAGATTTCAAACTTACAACTTAAAATATACATGAATCTCAAAGAATAATATCAAACATACCTCAATCTAGTTACATGCATGGCCAAACTTCTTAGAAACTTTTCCCCTAGGCACCGAATATTCAAGAGCCTCTTAATCAACTTAAAGGTGACCAAATGCCTTAACTTCAATTTCTTCTTTTTCTTTCTTTAGGTACGGCAATTGTAATAAGGAAAAGGATGAACACTCCTTCTTCCTCCCTTATTTTATTCATCTTTTTCCTTTTTAATTCCTTTCTTTTATTTATTCTAATTTACTTACCAATATTAAATAATAAACAACATAAACTTGGAGGAATGGAACCATGCTTGGCCGGCCACTTATCATGAATTGGGCACTTTGACATGCAAACCCAAACTTTCCTATTTTAATACTATTTGGTCCTTACTTATTTACCTATCATAATTTTCTAAGTCTCTCAACTAGATCCTTTCAAGCAAAATTCACATTCCTAATATAAAATTAAAACATCAAATTTTTATACAAGTACTATCACACATATAAGATATGCAAATAAAATTTTAACTAAATTTTATGACTCGGTTTTGTGGTCCCAAAACCACATTCCGACTAGGGTCGAATTAGGGCTGTCACAAAACATATAGAATAACCCTATACAATTTCAAGTTTACAGACCCCCAAACTTAAACCTTTACTCGTCCTGAGTAATGTTCATGCACAAAATAGCTATTGCTAAGACAATTTTGCAAAATGATAAAGTAACATCAATCTTCACACATAATCATGCTAAAAAAAGTACTCTTTGCTGACAAGTAGCTCGAATATTTCTAACTTTATACTAAGTACATCATAATGTCAAATTGAATCATAGTTTGCATGCATTTTCAAAGTCATACATAACATTCACCAATCAACTTGATTTCTTTGTAACACCCTTAACTCGTATCCATCACCAAAATAGGGTTACAGAGTATGACCATAAAAATGTAACTCAAATAATTCATTTCCAATATTTCATGATCATTGCAAAATCCAATCAAACACATGCATAACATCCCTTTTTCGAGCCCTCGAGGCCTTAGAAATGATTCAGGACTAAATCAAAAACATTTAGAACTTCACGGCAAAAGAGAGAAAAATTCATACTACAGGGGTCACACGGCTGTGTGACTCACACGGCTGAGATGCACGCCCATGTATTAGGCCATGTGGGCATTCGAAATAAGGACACACGATCGTGTCCCATCCCGTGTCCGTGCCCGTGTAACTCTTTGACTTGGTTCACGCGGCCAAGCCACACGCCCGTGTGCTAGGCTGTGTAACTCTTGAATGCAACCTTTTAAAAAAAAACTACAGGGGACATGTGACCGTGTCGCGTGGTTTTGTGTCACGGACGACCATGTCGCGTGGCCGTGTCTCACACACGATTGAGACACATACTCGTCTTAGGCTGTGTGGACAAGAAATAGGCAAAATTCAAGCCATTTCTTTCACCCAATTCAAGCACACCCTTACAAGCCATTTGCACATATATTTAAGCATTCAAAATGTACCTAATACTTGCATATTAAAGCTACATCATTATGGTATTTATTGATACAACCAATATGCCCAAAAAATATTTCAATCACAACAACCAAACATATGCTTGTTTTAGCATAAATCAACTATACACAACCACAAATCATCATGAAAAAATATAGTACAATTGACCATATGTTATACCTTAACAAAATATACCAAATTGATCATTAAAAACATACATCTACTTAACTATTTCAACATCAACCATAAAAGCACCAAAATACCTAAACGTGTGCATATTTAACCTGTAACACCCCAAACCTGGCCCAAACTTTACGGCCAAATCTGATGTGTCACATTGAAGCATTACTGTATAGGTCATGTTTTATCTAAAATCTTTCTTAGTGAAAGAGTATCTTCGTTATAGATTAAAGTGAATGGAAGTTGTGCACCAGGTAGGATGCCGGAAAAGAGGAGGTGACTCTATTAGACTGCTTAAGTACCAACCTCTCCACGGATCCACTCCTAGACATGCACACAACCATTGCCACACTTTAACTGAATGATTGTTCAGGAAAAAACCATTTCGTTTTAAGCCTTTGAAAGCACTTGTTAATTTTTTTAAAACGTTTTTGTTGCAGAAGCTTTGTCTTGTTTCGCGATATTTAGAAATCAAGTAATCTTCTTTTTTTTTAAAAAAAAAACACGTCTTAGAGCTATTCAGTTTTAAACATTTAAATCAAAATCATGAGTAAGCTAACAAAACATACTAAAACAATTAAAAATAATTAGAACGGCCTTATTACAACTTAAACCCAAAATAATTAAAGTAAATAAAAACTAATTAAATTATAAAAAGAAAATCAAGTTTGCAGTACGTGTGGCCACTCTGAATCCCTCACAACTCCAAGTCCACTATGGTTGGGGGTTACCTGCATGGATAAAATTAAGGGGTGAGTTTGGGAAACTCAATGTGTAAATTAACCCAACCGTAGTCCAGATTAGTTCAAACCACAGAAACAGATTAAGTTGGGCCTTAGCCCTATACAGAATTCAGAATGAAGCCCATAGGCCCATAACAGAAATAGAACAGACATATTCATGTATGCAAGCCCAACTCAGCCTATAACCAACTGCTACACTCCACCCGTACCAGCCCTGCAGTCCATGTGGGGAATAGCACAACCCACCTAGCCCTACACTCCACAGTTGCAGCATTGCTGCTCAGATAACAGTAAGTTGAGGCAAAGCCTCCAGTATGTGGTCAAGCCACTTTCAGTACTTCCTCCATCAATAACCCAGTCCCATGCATCAGATAATAATAATATGGCATACAGTAAATAGTAACAGTCAAACATGCATTTCAGTCATAATTAACCCTAGGGGTAAAATGGTCATTTTACACCTAGAGGTATAATGGTAATTTTCCATACTTAGGGGTATTCTAGTAATTTATCTATTTTAGGGTTTTCATGCATATTTCCACCATTCACGTACTAACAGAAACACTTACCAAGTGCTCTTACCGAATTGGGCCCGTTGGCCCATTATCCTAATTTTGGCCCATTAAGCCCAAAAATATCGAAATGTACGAAATCGCACGTACTGTAGTCTTATCACTTTAGATTACTGTATATGTTTATCCACCTATCTTACGAGCATTCGCACACTCACAAGTTCACCAAAATACTGGCTTTTCGGCATTTCGGCATTTCGGCTTTTCGGGTTTTGCCGATCTATTCTATGAGAGGATGTCAGTTACACACCTGATTTAGAATGGTACATTGGCGAGATCCTCACACGAACTGCCTACAATTGGATTACTAACACGTCAATCTAAATATCGAAAACGAACTACGTATTTAGCCCCTTACCATATTCGGCCAACACAGCCTTAGATCCCAGAGTTCTTTACCTTTTACCGAAATATGGGTTAGATCTGATGAGCCAACCAAATTAGTCTTCAAGCCCTTTGTTATACGTCCCCTTGTCCACGCTAACGCTTACATAACCAACCAGAAAGAGGCATAAAACCCTTATTCCAAAGCGCTAGCCACCCATAAGGGTTTCGGCTTTTCTTAACTCCCGAAATAAAGAAATAGTTTCGAAAACTTACCACCGGTTCCTTTAGCCAATGATTCCACTTTAGTTCTTATTAGATTCTGATGTAGATCTAACCTTCAAACCCTAGCAGAAGTCGGTCCTTTTCTGGTCTAAAGATTCGGCTATGCCCCTAAACTATGGGGTTTTCGGCTTTTTGAAACAGTGAAGAAGATGAGATATGAGAGTTTTGTAGTGGCTTTGTCGTTAGAACTTTAAGGTTTACAAGAAGAAAGAATCAGCCACAAGATGGAGAAGAATCAGAGGGTTTGGCTAGGAAAAATCGGCACAGAAGAAATATAGGCTTTTAGGATTTTGGCTTTTGTGTATAAAGCTTAGGAACAAATGATTAGAAAGTGGATATGAGTAAAATAGTAGAAGGATTCGGATATGGAGGAAAATAAGAAGAGAAAGTAGATGAAAAGAAAAGAAAAGAAAAGAAAAGAAGGAAAATAAGAAGAAAAAACTGAATCCTAAAGGCCAAAATATACGGCACTTATTAGCTATGGCCAAGTGAGTGTATTTCGGCATAGGAATTCTTCCTAAATTCCAATTCCCCGAATTGCTCCTTGATTTTCGGCCACATTCAATGTTTGAATCCCATTCAAACTCTTGACTGATCAGCCCACCGTTTGTACCGCCTTAGCATGTGATCAGACCCCAACTCCTTCCCTACGTATGCAGCAAAAATCCCAACCTTCCATGCGCGAGATGAAGCTCGAACCCCAACCCTCCGTCCGCCGTGCGCCCTTACGCCTTCGCTCGAGCTGTTGGCCACTGCACCACGCTTTCTCCTTTACTAATATATGGTTACAATTAATTGTAAACCTTACCTGCTAAAGCTTTGGTCCGCTTAAAAATAAAAGGGGAATTTCGCCTTCCACGTAACTCGAACCTAGGCACTATACTACACTCCCAATGCCTCTACCACTGGACTGAGCTTCCCTTTGTGTTACCTTTTAATCCTAACTATATATAAGGCTTCCCTGCGTCGTTCCTTGATATAAAGAAAAAAGGAAACACTTTTGAACATGCTGGGAGTCGAACCCTAACTCTCCTTCCCACTGCCTAGCATGCTAACCACTGGGCCAGGTACACTTCTTCATGCCCAATCTTGCCCAATTTATTTTATAAGCCTTATGCCCAGATTCCCTCTATGAGGCAAAAATTAAAACAATTTTTTTCCTAGAGTTTAAACACCAAAACAATAATACTTTTATAAATATATATATTTTCCTATCTAATAATAATAATTATAATGATAATAATTTTATAAATATATCTAATAATAAAAATTTCAAATATCAATAATACAGTAAATAATAATAATTTTCATAAAAATTTTTCAAACATACATACAGTAATATTTTTCTAATAATAATAATTTTATCTCATAATACTAATTAAAATTTCATAAAAATTTAAAATATCGGTAATAATAAATACAGTAAAAATTTTCTAGTAGTAATTTAATTCAAAATTTTTTTCTTAAACGATAATATTTAAAACTTCTTAATTATTCAGGTTTTCTTCTATCCGAATCCCAGACTCAAAGCCCAACTCTTCTAGGCCCCAAATTCAGAGTGTTACATAACCATTTATTAGTTGACTTGTTTCCATATCAAAACATATCAAAATGACCTTAAATAATCACTATGCAAACATGCCAACTCTTACCATTTTGGCCATGAAACCATGAATCAATTTGATCTTTTACACACCAACTTTTAAACATCAAACTGCAAAAAGCACACCAACCATCAAGGCATCAAATATCATAAGTTTCACAAATTCAAAAAAACATTACATGCCGATATCATTAACTAAACATTAGACTTAAATCCACCTATACATGCCATTGTAACCAAGACTAAAATATCAAAATCTAATGATAAAATCAATGGATAGTGTGATGGATCTCCGGCTAGCTTTCAACTCGATCAAGCTTCCGATAATCTGTAAAGTAAAGGAAAATAACTATGTAAGCAATGAATGCTTAGTAAGCTTGTATAAACTTTAAGTGTAACATCCTGATTTTTGGGTTTTCGCGATTCTTGATATTTTAAGTAAGTTTCTAAAATTTGGTATGTGATTATGGAATTCATAATTTGAGTATGTAAATGGGCTTATGGAAGGCCCATGTGTTGGTCAAAACCCGGTAGAATTTTCAAAATTTGGACTTAAGAGTTAGGGGTTCTGGCTAGGTGACCTCATGTAAAGTTGTGGGAGAAAATGTATCACAAAAAGAGCTTTAGTAAAGTGGCAAGGGTGACGCCACTAAGCTCCTAAAAAGGTGGTGTGTGGAGCTTAAGGAAAGACATGGGATCGATTCCTTGTGTTGGCAAATAGGGGTAATTTATTTTTATGTGCAGGAAGGGTAAGTGTTGGAACCCAGGTGGATTCTGTTGGAGGAGTTTGAATTAGTCAAGTGCATGGATTAAGGAGGGATAATGGGAGAGATTTTAGGGATTTGATACGAAGATAGAGTTGGCCGAATAAAGGAGATTGGAGAGGGGATTTTCGGCAAAGGGGGTTTAGTTAGGGATTTTCGGCACTTAGGTACTTGTGTGCCGTTTTCTCCCTTTAGGTTAGTCTTTTCTCTCTTTTTTCTTTTTGCAGCCGAATCTATTATCTCTCCATTCACCTTTTCTTCCTTCTCCTTCTTTCAAACTAGCCCACTATTTTGCTCTATTCATCCATTGTTTCTTTCCTTTATCTCCACTTCTGCCGAAATACCGCAAAAGCCGAAAACAGTAAAGCTAGGGGGGGTGCCGAATCTTTGTTGACCAGCAACTCTCTATTTCCTTTTCACTTGTTGGTGTTCAATATCCTCATATTTTAGGCATAATGGATTCAAGAGGAGAAAGACTGTGGTAAGTGCTCGAACTCTAAACGATTCCTAGAGTAACTAGTGGCCAAAAGCCGAAACCCCTCTAGTTTAGGGGGTGGCCGAATATGGGTATAGGCTTTATAGGGTTCTTCTTTTAATATTTTATGGTTTCTATAGTGAAGAAGTAGCAAGGCGTAGTGTCGATTTGGATTAGCTTTGATCACCAGAGTGGCTAGATCTCGTCATAAATCTCGGCAAAGGTAAGGTGCCTAAGGCCATTATGGATGGTGGCCGAATGTGTAAGTGTTAATATTGGATGGTTCTTGATTTGGTTCAATTATTGTGAGCTGATCTATTAATGGTTGATTATAGTAGAAATCGTGTAGGATATCTCGTCGAGGAATATCGCAAAGCAGGTGTGTAACGAACCCTTTTTCATAGCTTAAAGCGATAAATGCCGAAAAGTTGAAATTCCGAAATTCTGGCATTTCGAGGACGTGTGAGCAAGCGAACATTCATTAGTTAGGTAGATTCATTGAGATGATAATCGAAAACATTGGAATGGTAAGAGCGTGATTTTTGCCTTTCACGGTAAGTTGGGCCTCGAGGGGCTGAAGTAGGGCCAATGGGCTTTCGGGCCCATTTGGGTAAAAATTGGTGGAAAATGAAAACCTATTAAATTTCACATCCAGACTGATAAAACTGTTATGGAATATAGGCTAAATGGGCCTAGATGATAAAATCGGCTATGTAGGGCCCATTAGGGGTTTTAAGCCCAATAACTCAATTTTGCTAAAAATGGACTAGAATCACTGTTTGCACTCATGAATTGTTAGTAATCGTTAATGAACATGGAAACCCTAATTTTCGGTAAAATTACAGAATTACCCTTATAATATGAAAATGACCGTTTTGCCCCTAGGTAAAAATGACCATTATACCCCTAGGGTTTATATATGAATTTAATACATGTGATTTTGATAAACGTGGTATGTATGATATGCACATGACATGTATGATATGCACATGATATGTATGATATGCACATGAGGTATTCATAAATGCATTGGGTTGGGTTTTTATATGGATGGAGGAAGTGCAAAAGGGCTTATGCCCCAGTTATCAAAAGTGCTTATGCCCCAGTTATCAAAAGGGCTTATGCCCCAGTTATTAAAAGGGCTTCTGCCCCAGTTATCAAAAGGGCTTATGCCCCAGTTATTAAAAGGGCTTCTGCCCCAGTTATCAAAAGGGCTTATGCCCCAGTTATTAAAAGGGCTTATGCCCTAGTTATTAAAAGGGCTTTTGCCCCAGTTTTTAAAAGAGGCTAGGCCTCCAGTTATATGATAAAGTAGCTATGTTGCTAGTGGAGAGTTATGGTTGGGTGGGTTGAGTTATTCCCCACATGGTGTGTTGGTTGGTACGGGTGGAGAGTAGCGGATGGTGGGTCGAGTAGTCTCCCCAAATGGGCTTGCATTCATTTGTTGTTTTCATTGACGATACATGTGATATTGAAATGGGCCTATGGGCCAAACCGTTTACAGTAAAAGGCTTCAGCCCAGTTATATAATTATGAAAAGGCTACGGCCCAGTATATACATATTGAGATTGGACTTGGGCTAAGGCCCAACAGGATGATATTGTTTTGGGCTCTGAAAGGGGCTTGTTGCACACTGAGTTTCCAAACTCACCCCATTTCCTTAACCTTGTAGGTGAGCCTTGATGTGGGAACTTGGAGCCGGAGGGGATTCAGAGCGGCCACGGTGATCGCCTTTAGGCTTTTAAATAAGCATTGGTTTTCTTTAAATTTCCTTTAATTATTATTTATTCTTGGATTGTAATAAGGCCATTTTAACTTTTCTTTTACTTCTTTTCGGGATTATTTTATTTTTAATAATTTTAAAACTGGTTGGTAATTATACAAATGGGCTAGACTTAGGACGTGTTTTCAAAACGATACTTGATTTCAAAATATCACAACACCACGATTATTCGATTTATCAAAGACGTCCACTTAAAAAAATTTCAACTCGATATAACAAAGTGTGGCAATGGTCGTGGGCATGTCTAGGATTGGATCCGATCAAAGAGCTTGGTACTTAAGCAGCTTTCATGGCTCACCTCCTCTGTCTCGGATACCTACCTGGTGCCCAGCTTCCATTCACTTTGTTAACTCAACAAAATATATGGTTTTTAAAACACTAAAATGAAACATGGGTTTTCAACTCCAATGTGGCACATCAGATTCGGCCATAACATCTGGGCCGGGTTTGGGGTGTTACATTAAGCATGATATCTCATTTCAATAATAAAGTTTATCGAATAAACATAAATCTATGCCAATGCCATAAGATTCATAAATTGATATGATCAACAACTCACAAATGAGTATTCATTAATGTCGTATATATTTATCATTCATAACATGATAGGATTTTGTAGGACTTAATAAATAATCATCAACCTTTCTATAAGATTATACACTTTTCAATTTACACACTTTTCATTCTGTTCCTTATGCTTATCATAAGCCTAAACCACATTATCAACTCTCGGCTTAGTATATTTATCCATGATCTAAGTATATTCGTCTATGGAATACGTAAATTTCTCACATATAATACATCATTCAAACTCATTACTCCCTTTTCTTCAAATTTCATTTCAACTATGAATTTACCATTTCATTATCTTTCCTCACCCGTTTCATATGCATGACACAAGTTATAAACATAACATCAACCATGACTACAAACTAGTGCATTTAAACATAGCTCTTTTGGAATCAACTACATAATTAACCATTGCATAAGAAATTACATACTTTGATTTATTCCACCTTT
Source organism: Gossypium hirsutum (assembly GCF_007990345.1). Taxonomy (NCBI): domain Eukaryota; kingdom Viridiplantae; phylum Streptophyta; class Magnoliopsida; order Malvales; family Malvaceae; genus Gossypium; species Gossypium hirsutum. The sequence continues at coordinate 69,778,759 of NC_053430.1, forward strand.
TCATGGACATAAGCACGTTACTAATTGAGCACTTACCATTTCAATGTATTTCATTAAGATTAAACATGATATAATTCAATCATAAACTTGGCACAAGCCTAAGTACCAACAACAACACATGTTTGTATAATTGAGTATCATTTATGTGAACTTAACATAGATAACCAGTATACTTGAGCATGATCCAATTGGGTTTATCATCCTTCATAACATATCATGTTTTCCATGTATCACCATTTTAATAAGTTTCATACACACATGTCTTGGTTCACATTGAACACTTACCATTTCATTTGCATAACACAAAAGACATAAACATAACATTTACCATAGTCACAAGCTAGTGATTAAACACATAACATAGCAATACCATCACATGGTAAGATATGGTACATAAACATAACATCACTTAAATTATACCTTTCATAATCATGAATATTCATACTTTGATCATTGGTACATCATACCTTTCCATATTTGTCGTAGTGAAGTCAATCAGAACCCTTACCGGAGCTCACACAAGTGTGCTAAACGATGGTCGAAACCATCCCTTTTCTTTAATCTATCCCTTTTCATATTCGATGGTTGTCACCATCCATTATCATATTCGATGGTCATCACCATCCCTTTTCATATTCGATGGTTGTCACCATCCCTTTCCACATTCGATAGGCGTCGATACTTCATTGGATTTTTCTGTCGAGACATGATATCATAATATAACATGATAGCATTTAAATAAACAAATTAAACACTATTTAAATGTGCGAACTTACTTGGCTAAATTGCAGAAATGACAAAGTGAAGGGGCATTTTGGTAATTTTCTATTCTCCTCGACTTTCCACTCGATCTTGATCTAAATTAGTAATTTTATTCAATCTATTAATGTAGACAGTAAAACAATGTATTTTTCTACAATTTAGTTCTTTTTGATATTTTTATAAAATTATCTCTAATATTTTACTTTTATTCAATTTAGTTCATGAGCCTAAAACATGCAAATTAACCATTTTTAATGCCAATTAACATCAGCCGAATATTCACGACACACAAAATAGCCAACATTTGTAATAATTTCACATCAAATCCTTGTATTTTTTCTATTTCAACAATTTAGTCCCTAATCGATAAATTCATCAAAAATCACTTAACAAAATACTTTTAAATAACAACTAATGCCTCAAATTCATCATTTAACATAAAAAATTAGCAGATTCATCAATGGAAACATTCAAAATCTTTAACAATTTCAAAATCGAAGGTACGGGCTAGCTGGACCTAATTGCAATGATCTTAAAGAATAAAAATTAAAAGAAAGGGATGAAAAATGGCTTACCATGCAAAGGTATAGCCATAGCCGAACCTTGAAGCATTTCCATGGTGAATTTGGTGGTAAACAAAACCAAAATGAAGAAGAAAACCTTATGTTTTCTTATTTTAACATTATTATATTATTTTAATATTAAAAATAATGTATAAAACATATAAAATTAAAGGAAATTAAAACTTAAACGGTCCACCATTTTATGAATGGGTAATTTACCCATTAAGGTCATCCAATTATGATTCTTTAATCAATTAACACTTTTAAACTAATAGCTATTGACTTTTTTAACTTTTACAATTTAGTCCTTTTCGCTTAATTATCTATCGAAACGTTAAAATTTTTCAACGAAATTTTTATAAAAATATTTATGGCTCAGTTTATAGAAACGAGGTCTTGATACCTTATTTTCTAAAACCACTTGACCTTAGGGTATTACCACTTAAAGTTAATAAATCGCTTATATAACATAAATTATCAAATCAAAAACCTTTTTAAAACCATATTTGACTCATAAAATATTAAATAATAATATTTATGAACTTACTCGTCGAATTTGGTGGCCCCGAAACCATTATTTTTAACACGACTAAAAACCGAGCTGTTACATTCTTTATAAACTAAACATAGCAATCCCAAGCTTTAATTAGTGTCTTCATATGTTGAAGTCAGTAATTCCTCTCCACTAATGTAGTCAGTATAATCATCTATTCAATAGGTCTTTTATTAGGTTGTAATAGGGCTAGACTAAAGGTAAGGATAAAGAGAAGTGATTTTTAGGTTCAAAATATCTTAACCTTAACTTTTTCTTAGATCCTTTGGTGTCACAAATTTCATACAAATGGCTCTTTGGAATACCCCTAAACTTAATTCGAACTTATGTTCCACTTGGCTCTTTATTTTTGAGACTTTCAGCACTCTTTTATTTGCTCTTATTTTTATGCATTTGAGCAAGCTTATTTTTCCAGAAAGTTGAGCAAACTTTTCTTTGCTCTTTATTCATTCTTTTTTTGAATATGTAAAGAACATATACATCTTTTCAGAATTCTCTTCAAACTTCGATCACTAAGACAAATTTTTGGTAATGATAGGCGCAAAAGAATAAGATAAACATTAAAAAGATGTTAATGTGGCTTATAATGTAGGTATTTTGCAATAAACAGCCCATTAAACTCAAAATAAAGTTTCAAGGGATAAATCTCATAATGGTGGCTTGAAAGGCTCAAATGATCGAAAGAAAGTGTACCTATATCATATTAGAATCTTATACCTCCTAGGACTTCACCTCAAGAAAGTTACTCAGTCAATTCTAAAGTCTTAAACCTTCATACATGTCTATTTCTAAAGAAATCAAACTTTCATGGCAAATGCTATATAAGACTAGGATCATATAAGCATTCCATCACTCAAGATAACATACAAATAACTTAAATAAAATAAAAAATTATGCTTGCATTTGAAAAAACTCATGAACAAAAATTATTTCTAAATATTAATTTATTTCAACATACTTAGGAAAAAGGTTGAAACATACTTTAAAATTCAGGCTAAATTTACCTTACCCTCTTTTTAAAAAAGAAGCAATATCCTCATTGTGAAAACAAAGTAATGAATGAAAATTGAACACTAAGTAGGATTGCAAGAAAAGAGAGGTGGGTCATAAAGACTACTTAGTAGTACTAGGTCTTTTTCAAAACCCAATCCTAGACATGCTCACTTTATTTTCTATGGAGAGGCATTGAACTTATTTTATTCATGCTTGCTATTTTATTATGTAAAAGAAAAATACTAACTAACAAATAAAAATAAACACATAAAAAGAAATAAAAACTAAAGAAAAGAATTCCCCCTTTTTATTTATTTGACTTATCCTCCTCGTCTTCCTCTTCTGATGCTTCGTCCTTGCTTCCTTTATCATCTTCCTTCCATGAATCGAAGATATAATTGGGAACCTAGGAACAAAATTGTTAGAGATATTTTTAAAAGTATTTCTTACAGAATCATCTCTAACTTTTGCATATTTCCAATAAGCTTTTTGTTGATTATGCATAAATTTCATCATATTCATCATAGTTGATAATTCCGATTTCTTCAAAGTGTTTGAAGAAGTGGGTATTGGAATAGTCAACTCAGGAGCAATACTTGGTTCAACAAGCTCATCGACATTTGGCTCATCTCTTGGTTCAGAAGTTTCTAGTTCCTTTATCGGTTCAGTCTCATTTAGCTCTTCCTTCGATTCTACCTCTTCCGTTTTAGTAACTAAGTTAGCTTCAGTTTTAGACTTGTTCGATGACTCATCAGTTTCTAGTTCTGTCAGCTCACTTGGTTCAATTTGGGTTTAGTTCATGGACATTCTCCACTAACCTTTAAGATCATAGGCTATAATGCAACATTGAACATATGGGCCCTTAAGTTTTCTTTTGTCTTAACTTGGCCCTTAAGCAATGTGAAGTTATTAAGGATGAGAGTAAACACTTTCAGTTTTCTTTCTAGCACAATCAAGGATCTCTTTGTAATGCCCTACGCCCGAGACATCATCGGAGTCGAGCTTGAGGGTTACCGAACATAATTATCAATTTAAGAACTTCAATCATTTGTTTCTACATTCACAGCTTTCAAGCTACTCGCATCACAGTTACAAGAAAAATCATATCTCGAGTTACGAAACTCAAATCAAGATCCGTAAATTTCCCTAAATCTAGACTCATATATATATTACCAATTTTTTCTAGAATTTTGGTTGGGCCAATTAGTACAGTTTATTAGTTAAATGCTCCCCTATTTCAGGGTTTGACTGCTCTGACATCTGTGTATTACGAATCAGATATCTCTCTATACAGAATTTCAATGACTACGAGGTTTGTTTTTATTAAACTAGACTCAATAAGGAATCTTTAAATATAAATAAAACTTCTAATTATATTTTAAAATTTATTATGAATTTTTAAAGTCAGAATAGGGGATCCAGAAATCACTCTGGCCCTGTTTCGTAAAAGTTTAAATATCTCATGAAATATAATTTATATTCCTATTTTGTTCAATCCATATGAAAATAGACTCATTAAGCTTCAATTTCATAACTTACTCATCATTTAGTTCTATTTATACTGTTTTTAGTGATTTTTCAAATTCATGTCATTGCTGCAGCAATATTCTGTTTTAAGGCAAGTTTCATCTTTCCATAAATTTTTATGAACTAGATAACCTGTTAAACTTCCATGATATCAAACATGACCTAAATTAGCCATCACCATGACTTATCAAAATCAAACATTTCTCAACCAAACATGGCCATATCATAAAATTATTTAGACAAAATAGGTATATTGCTATACATGCCATACTTAAGTAGTTGTACAAGCCATTTACCAAGATAAAAGTCCTTTGGATAGTGTGATCGAACTTTCGACCTGTCCCGATTCCTGAGCCGGCTTGTTCAAACTACAGTGAATAAAAGGAAGGAGTAAGCATAAATGCTTAGTAAGTTCATATGTAAATAATAAGTAACATAACAATACAAATATACCAAACAACTTTAGCATGGTACCACTAAAACATATATCACATCTTTAAACATCATTCATCATCTTACCACCTTATCGTTGTTGTATCTATTTTCAACTTGAGGGTTAAGAACATACCTGTCCAAAGTGTCCATTTCACAACACTTACCCAAAACGTCACTTATATCTTAAGTGCTCTTCCATTAAACTAGAAATTTCACCCGTTGAACACATCGGAATATAACTCGGATACATGGATAATTTGCACATAAGTGCCACATATGTAATCAAGAAATCATGTAACCATAAATGAACTCGGACTCAACTCAACGAGCTCGGGCGTTCGCATCCATAAATGAACTCAAATCAACGAGTTCGGATGCCTAGTTACATCTCACGAACTCGACTCAACTCAACGAGTTCGGACATTTGCATCCATAAGTGAACTCGGACTCAACTCAACGAGTTCAGATGCTCAACCATCCTAGTGACATGTCACTTGTATCCTAATCTATTCCTAAGGTTCAAACGGGCTTTTCCCTCGGTCTCACATTTGCCGTCTTCCATGGAATATCGGAACCGATATTCGGTAGCAATTCATATTTATCAAGTAGTAAACATAATTTGCATATTACTCAACATTAACCACAAAGCATAATATTTCACGATTAAAAATCAGCATATCATATAATTAACATTAATAACTTAAAATAACATTTATGCTACATTATTTACACATGAACTTACCTTGGTACCAAAATATAAAGATTTTGCAATTTAGTCCACAATCTTTTCTTTTCCTCGATCACGACTTGAATCTCGTTTTTCTTGATCTATAATACCAAATTAATCTTATTTAATACATACATTTATCAAAACAGCATTTAATACGAACTTTAAAAAAATTACACTTTTGCCCCTAAACTTTTGCATAATTACACTTTTTCCCCTAGGCTCGGGAATTAAACTTTATTCCTTATTCTTATGCTTTATAACATGCTGATCACTTTTCCCTTCTATGGTAACATCAAATTCTCTCTCTAACATATACTTGTGACTATTAGGTATTTTTGCCTATTAATCCCTTTTACTCGTTTTCACTAAAAACCGAGTAGCACAAGTTGTCTAACATAATTTAAAACCCCATATTCTATCATAAAACATCAAAATACACAAATTTCACCTATGGGTATTTTTCCAATATAAACCCTAGGTTGAATTATTGCTAACATAAGCTTAATCGAGCTTCCAGGATTCCAAAAACGTAAAGAACATTAAAAACGGGGCTTGGAATCACTTACTATAGAGCTTGGAAGCTTGAAACAAACCCTAGCTATGGAGAACCCTTGAAATTTCGGCCTAATGAAGAAGATGGACAAAAATTGGCTTTTAATTTTGTTTTTAATTCATTTTAATAACTAAATGACCAAAATACCCTTACTGCTAAACTTTCCAAAAATTCCTTCCATGTCCTAATTTTGTCCATGAACTTAAAATTGGTCAAATTTCTATTTAAGACCTCCTCATTAATATTCCAAAACAATTTCATACTAAAAACTTCTAGAATGCATGTTTTACAACTTATTCGATTTAGTCCCTACTTTCAATTTAAGCACTTTAGGCATAGAATTTCATCACGAAATTTTCACACAATCATGCAATCATATCATAATCATCAAAATAATTATAAAATAATTATTTCTATCTCAGATTTGTGGTCACGAAACCACTATTCTGATTAAGCCCTAATTCAGGATATTACAACTCTCCCCCTTTTAAGGATTTTCGTCCTCGAAAATCTTACCGGTAAACAGGTGTGGGTATTGGTTTCTCATAGTTTCTTCAGGTTCCCATGTAGTCTCTTCTACCCCATGCTTTTTCCACAACACTTTTACAAGTGCAACACTTTTATTTCTTAGTTGTTTGACTTCTCGAGCTAAAATCTTAATCGGTTCTTCTTCATAAGTCATATCCGGTCGCAGTTCAATTTCTGTCGGTGAAATTATATGTGAACGATCCGAACGGTACCGACGTAACATAGATACGTGAAACACATCATGAATCTTCTCTAATTCGGGTGGTAACGCTAGCCGATATGCTACCGGTCCAACTTTTTCAATTATTTCATACGGTCCAATAAAACGCAGACTTAACTTGCCCTTTCGTCCAAATCTAAGGACTTTCTTCCATGTAGACACTTTCAAAAATACCTTATCACCAACTTGAAACTCCATTTCCTTTCGTTTCAAATCCGCATAAGATTTCTGTCTATCTGAAGCAGCTTTCAAACAATCTCGAATCACTTTCACCTTTTCTTCGGTCTCTTTTATTAAATCAACTCCATAAATCTGATTTTCCTTGAGTTCAGTCCAATACAATGGCGTCCGACATTTACGACCATATAATGCTTCATAAGGTGTCATCTTCAAACTTGTCTGATAACTATTATTATAAGCAAATTCTACCAAGGGTAAGTACCTTTCCCAACTATCTTGAAATTCCAATACGCAACATCTGAGCATGTCTTCAAGAATCTGAATTACTCTCTCTGATTGTCCATCAGTTTGTGGATGAAAGGCAGTGCTGAAATTTAACTTTGTACCTAATGCTTCTTGTAACTTTGCCAAAACCGTGAGGTAAACCTCGGATCTCTATCCGAAATGATTGACAAAGGTATCCCATGAAGTCTAACAATCTCTGGGATATACAATTCAGCCAACTTATTAAGAGAATAATCTGTACGTATCGGAATAAAATGAGCCGATTTAGTCAGTCTGTCAACTATTGCCCAGATGGCATTTTTCTTCCCTGGAGTTAACGGCAACCCTGATATAAAATCCATAGTAATCCTATCCCATTTCCATTCAGGAACCATAATAGGCTGAAGTAATCCCGAAGGTACCTGGTGTTCAGCTTTCACTTGTTGACAAACTAAGCACTTTGATACAAACTCGGAAATATCTCTTTTCATTCCACTCCACCAGTACATTTTCTTTTAGTCATTATACATCTTGGTACTGCCCGGATGAACCGCCAAACAACTATTATGTGCTTCATGCAAAATCTTTTGAATCAACTCATCATTTTTCGGTACACAAATCTGATTTTTAAACATCAAACAACCATCAGAACCAATTCTGAAATCTGATCCCGTATCAGCTTCACACTGTTTTCTTTTGGCTAGCAAATCTTGATCATTTTTTTGAGCGTCAGAAATCTCTTGTAAAAACATCGGTCTTGCTCTTAACTTTGCTAGAATCGAACCGTCATCTGAAATTTCAACTGAGCGTTCATAACTCTCAAAGCAAACAACAACTTTCTGCTTAAAGCATCGGCAACCACATTCGCTTTTCCCGGATGATAATCAATAACAAGCTCGTAATCTTCAATAACTCTAACCATCTTCGCTGTCTCAAATTCAAGTCTTTTTGTGACATCAAGTATTTAAGACTTTTGTGATCGGTATATACTCGGCACTTTTCACCATACAAATAATGTCGCCAAATCCTCAAAGCAAACACCACTGCAGCCAATTCCAAATCGTGAGTAGGATAATTCTTCTCATGAGGTTTTAACTGCCTCGAAGCATAAGCCACCATTTAGAGAAGCATCACTATACACCACAAATTCTTTACCTGATTCGGGTTGTATCAACACTGGTGCTTCATTTAATAACTTTTCAATTCTTCGAAACTCTGTTGACATTCTTTCGTCCATTCAAATTTAACATCCTTTCGGAGTAGTCTAGTCATAGGAGCAGCAATTATAGAAAATTCATTTACGAACCGCCGATAATACCCAGCTAGCCCCAAGAAACTCCTAACTTCAGTTACATTTTTGGTGGTTTCCAATCAACAATGGCTGAAATTTTACTAGGATCAACCCGTATACCATCACCTGAAACAATATGACCCAAAAATCTAACTTCCCGGAGCCAAAATTCACTTTTACTAAACTTAGCATACAGCTGCTTATCTCTCAAAGTTGCAAAACTACCTCAATGCCGCATGCCTCATTTGAAAATTAAAATATCATAAAAAACAAATCAACGAATATGCCAAAAAAAACAGGAAGCAACGAAAAACTAAAAATAAGACCTACTTCAAGCTTAGCATGATCTCATGCATGACCCAGATCTCAAGTCAATCTTTGAAACCATGTCGCTCCTTTTAGCTGATCAAACAAATCATCAATTCTCGGCAATGGATACTTGTTTTTGATTGTCACCTTGTTTAACTACCGATAATCAACACATAATCTCATAGAACCATCCTTCTTTTCACAAATAACACGGGAAACCCCAAGGTGAAAAACTCGGTCTCACAAAGCCTTTATCAGTCAACTCTTGCAACTGCGACTTTAATTCTTTCAACTCTGTTGGTGCCATTCTATATGGAGCATCGAGATCGGAGCTGTTCCTGGTATTAAATCAATACCAAATTCTACTTCCCTGACTGGAGGCAAACCGGCATTCTTCTGGAAATACGTCCGCAAATTCACACACAACTGGCACTGATTCAACTTTCTTTTCAACTCTTTGTATTAATTAGATACGCCAAATAAGCTTCATAACCTTTCTCAAATATCTCTGAGCCGACATCGAAGAAATCATACTAGATAATGCCTCTGATTTGTCTGGCTCACCCGCAGAATTTCACCACTTCACACTTTAATTCTATAACCTTTTCTTTGCAATTTACTATAGCATCATGCAATGTCACCAATCCATACCCAAAATAACATCAAATTCATCAAACGGCAACAACATCAGTCGGCCGGAAAATGACCCCGATCATAAAGGCATCTGCATACTACAACACATCATTGCCTAACGGGTTGACATCTAATATAAATCTGGTTCTCACATTTCATACTAACACCAGTTTATGCATATGATGAGTAGAACCAGGATCAATAAAGCATAACATAATCATAAAGAAAATGTACCGGAATACATGGGTGAGGAAGCATCTTCATGCTTATAGAAAGTTTAGCGAGCTCCTTGATAAGTCTCTCTGGCTACATTACGTTGTTCACTCCAGCTTTTCTCGGATACCTTCCCTCGAGTTGCACCACAGATTTACATTCTGATTTTTCTTTCTAGCTCTCTCTGGGCAGTCTCTAATAAAATGATCCGGAGAACCACATCGAAAACATTCATTGCTCTGCACGGACCAAATGATTTCTACCACACCGCTGGCACTCAGGTTTAACAAATCTCGAGTTCCTACACTGGCTGAGAAGTAATTCTGAGATTTAGGACCCACATTCTGCTCTTAAAATTCCATATGATGCCCCACTGAAACTTGGAACGAGGATTCATATTTCTGACTTCCGGGTTGCTGTGAAGGTGCCTTACCATTGGCCTTTTCTTCCAATTTCATGTCTCAGCCTCTACCTTCTCTTTTCTTTAAGTAGTTCTTCAGCCTTACAAGCTCGATCACAGGACACCATTTTTTCAGTTCAAGGATCTGACAATACTTTAATGTCTTCGTTGAGCCCGTCTTCAATCGTCGGCAACATCTTGGCTTCTTGTAGGAAAATATTCCCTGGCATACTTACTCAATCGAACAAACTCTTTTCATATTCTGAGACTATCATATTACCTGTCGCTTCAGCTCAGAAACTCTTTACATTTTTGATCAATAATCTTTATATAATCCGAACCTCTTAAAGAATTCCGTTACCCTCATCTTTCGTCCTGAAATCAAAGTCTTCCACCAATTATAGGCTAAATCTCTCATAAAGATTACACATTTCAACATTCTTCAGGTGTACAAGAAATTAATCAAATACCTGGATAGAATTTCAACCAGAACTCTGCTTTCTCTAACATCATCAAATTTGCTCTAAATTCTTTAGCCCCTGTTTACGAATTCTGTCAAAGGGGGTTCTGTGAATTTTACATATCCACATCCCTGAGGCATCGGAGGCATAGGTTGAGAATGGGGGAGGTGGGGGAGGTCGTACATTTGGTTCTACGAACGAACTCAGTGTACCATGCACTCATCATTTGGAGAAAGGCTTCCCGATCCCTTTCTCCTCCTCCCTGACCAACAGTAGGAGGTGGGTTTTCAGTCGGTGCTGCCCCTTCAGCCGGAGCTGGCGCATTACTCTCTACTTCATCTGCCATAGCTGGATCGGGATCCATTTACTATATAAAAATCATTTAAAAAGGTCAGAAGTCGTCACACTATCACAATTCATACATATGGCATGTATAGCAAAATCCGTACATACAACACGTAGTCCGAGAACCGACTAAACCTACTCTGATACCACTAAATGTAACGCCCCCACGCCCGATACCATCACCGGAGTCGAGCTTGAGGGGTTACCGAACATAATTTATCAATTTAAGAACTTCAAATCATTTGTTTCTACATTCACAGCTTTCTAGCTACTCGCGTCACAGTTATAGAAAAATCATATCTTGAGTTACAAAACTCAAAATCAAGATCCGTAAATTTTCCCTAAATCTAGACTCATATATATT